>NC_091822.1:160133949-160201449 GCF_038994185.2 Dermacentor albipictus
GCGATTCCAGAAGAACACACGAAGCCATCTATACTGCGCCGCCGCCATGAAGTCTCCACGTGGCCTCCGAAATCCACGGCGCGCCGATGCTTGCGAACGCTGAGAAACGCGTCATGCAGCAACCAGGCCACTCTCTCGCGCTTTGTTTCTGGTGGCACTGCCGAGAAGTCCGCACATGGCCTCCGAGACCAGAAGCGTGTCGCGCCGGTGCCTGCGAACGCTGAGAATCGTTCCCTCGCTTGCCGCCCACCCACTGGCACACAATCGGTGATCCCAGATGGCAACAGGCTCATTAAAAAGCGGCACATACTCAGTGCATTCACGGTGCAGGCCGCTAAAGCGTCGGCGTGAAAGGCGTTCACTGAAAAGCGGCACTTTTACCCAATCCACTTGTGGCGCAATCCACATAGCACAGCACACACATCGTCAGTTAGAGTCCATCACTCTTGCGTGGTACGTGATACCACTGTCACAGCCGCTTGTCCAACCCCGTCTCTTTCAAAAACCGAAGTAATCCCTTCGTCGCCTTCAGCTGCGATGTCTTGTGTCGGCAACATGGGAAAATCGTTTCGAGTGACAATGGTCTAGTGTCCAGGTGCGCTGGAACGAATGCCAGGGGCTGTCGCTGAAAATTATATTCAGGACAGTCGCACTGAATGTGTTCTAGCGTATTCTCGCAAAGACAGGCATTGCAGAGAGCGTTGTCGGCCATTCCAATGCGAAATGAGTAATATTTCGTGAATTGTGACACAAGAGGTGACACAAGTGGTGACACAAGATATATATATATATATATTGACACGTGTACTTATCTTTATCGGGCGACCACGTTTGGCCGCCTAACAAATGTAATCGCACAGCATGGGACGCGCCTGCATGTATACGAAGTTTCTGGAAAGTTATCGATGCTTCCATCCGCTGTCTGTTGTCGCCGAGACTTATGTTATCTGATTTCATCACCTGACGCGAATGGTGTAGAATTTTGTGGAAGGCACGCGGGTCCGAACGATTAGTCTGGAACATTCGACGACTGCTCTATAAAAGCCGACCCGCTTGACCCGCAGATCAGATTTTCGACGATCGCCGACTGTGTTCGCCGCTTTCGTTGTGCTATAAGTGTAGCCTGTTTTGTGGGCACAGGTTCGCCCAATAAAAGCTAGTTTTGTATTCCACCGTACTGCTTCTTTCTTCACCGTCACTACCACGTGACAATATATAAGACTGTCGCCCGCCCCAACGTGTTCGTTCTGTCGCGCCCGTGGTGATACAAAACATTGCTTGCTAGAAGAGTTGACAGTTGGGCTAGTTGGTCGTCCATATTTGAAGTAGTATACCTAAGCGCAAATAAAACCACAAACACAAGGAAGACAGACATAACTCAGACAAGCGCGGCCAGTCGTCGCGCTTGTCCTTGTCTGTCTTCCTTGTGTTTGTGGTTTTATTTGCGCTTAGCTACTACTTCAAATTGCTTGCTAGAACGCGCACAATGTGTGGAAGAGCGCGAGACTCTCCTTGACGCACTGAGACAAAGTCTCTATGTGCATGCGCTACCGTATCTTCCCGCAAGGATGCTAGACTTTCAGGACAGAGATGTTTCGCCACCTCCTGAAGTGTTTTTAACGACACTGTCCTGTTCAACGAGTAGTGAAGTCTAGCAAGTACTGCTTAACTTTACCAATAGTGCAATGTAGTTGATAGCCCGATGGGATACGGAGTGAACTGTCTTCTGCGATGAACTGCGCGTTCATCTGTTTATCTCTGCACGGTAAAAGGAGACGCTCGGGCGGAGCAATTGCCGGCACCTTTTGCAAGGCTAGATCCGCCCGTGTACTGCACCATTGTCCTCCTCCTCCCTCAGCGATTCCTGTAGCTCTGCAGCATGACCATCAAAGAGTCGCTGTCACCTGCACGTTCATCAAGCGCGTGGCCAGCTAGAGCGCTAACCTTGATTCAGTGGCTGCCCCATGGGGGCAGCGCCAGCACCCTTACGTGCGTTCGCTGCAAAGCGACAAATCTGCCGTAGGGGAAGCCTATACTCGTTCCTTGTACAGTCAAATTCTTCGTAGTGGTCTTCGCTGTAGAGGCGTTCACAGTGCGTATACGAATGATAGGAACTCGGCCGGGACATGCGGCATCCTTCGTTATAAAGGTAATTTCGTTGTAGAGGCCTTGGTTACAGAGACGCTCGGTTATACTTCGAGTATGCAGCGAGGTTTTACTAACGGCGACACTGCGCTTGCTCAGCGTGCTGTAGTTTCTCGAATGCGCTAGAGGAAGAGCAGCGATAGCTCTCGTATGGCAGCGGACCATATACGCTCACCGAAACAATAGCAGACGTACGTGCCCCTTTCGCAGCCCCGCTTACATTGGCGAGTCATATACGTGTATACGTGCGTCGGACAATAGGGCGCCAACGCGCAATTCCCAGATCGTCGGCGCGAGGAAAGAAAAGCAAGCGAGGAACCCACTTCGCCTCGACCTCGGCGGGCGTACGATATATCGACGGCCTCGCAGCGGTGTGGCGCGTCGAGCCGGACTCGTATATACGTTTAATATACGCGTATAGCGGACACCGGCCAGTCGTCGCAGCCGACTTCGTTTGGCGCCGGCCGCCCGGCCGACAATGGAGCTTCCTGTCCACCCTGTAGGGCTGCTGCTGCTGCTCCGCCGACTCTCCAAGTGCCCCTGGGGCGTACACAATGACGTCTCCCTTTCGCGGCCGCGCGTTTATGTTACGTGTATACGGGCCGCTGCGCTGGCCTGTTCACGGTGCCCCGGAGAGATTGTATCGCCCGACTCTCTCTCTCCTGCAGTTTCTCTCCTTCTTTTGTTTTTCTTGTTCCGTTCTTGCCCCCTTTGTTCGAGCTGCGTTGTTCCGACTGCGATTTCTCGACCCTTGGGATGTATAAGCTCGGATTGTTGCGCTAGCTCTGCGTATTTGTTTGTTGTGCGTTTAAGAGCGTTCGATGGTTTCTTCTTTTTATTGCGTGCGCGTGTGTGTGTGTTGGAACTCCACTGAAGAAGGGATAGCCTTTTCACTTGCGCTTGCCGCCCCGTGAAGCGACGTCTGCGTGTGTCAGAAGGCGCCGAAGTGTGCGCCGCTACTGGGCAAGACACTTCTCCATATCTTTACGCCGGCAAAGAACTGCAGGCGCACGACTGCTCGAATGACGTGTGCGTGCTTCGAATAATCAGCGCATCCACGCGCTTCTTGACGGCTGATCTTTATTGTGTGTGTGCGTGTGCGTGTGTGTGCGTGTGCGTGCGTGTGCGTGTGTGTGCGTGTGCGTGCGTGCGTGCGTGTGTGTGTGCGTGTGTGTGCGTGTGTGTGTGTGTGTGTGTGCGTGTGTGTGCGTGTGTGTGTGTGTGTGTGTGTGTGTGTGTGTGTGTGTGTGTGTGTGTGTGTGTGTGTGTGTGTCGCGTTTCACGACCACCATTTACCGTGGCTCGCGCTGGAACCGCTGGGATATTAAACAGCAGCGCGCTGACTGCCCTTCCCTTCCCTGTCCTGGTCTATTGCGCCTTGCTCTTTACTAATTCAAGCATGAACCAACTAGCCCAAGCAAGAGTTTTACTTTCGCTGCCATTCGCAGAGCAATTTCACAAACATGTGGAAGTGGCTCAGCCCATCACCTTCCCACGAGTGGCGACCCCCGAAATTATTCGGATACACAACCTTCTGATTGCGTTAGACTTAAATCTGCTGCTCAACTTCAGTGCCATTGTAGTGGGCAATTAACCGAGCCGCCGACGTACCTCAATATAGAAAAAAAAAAGAAAGACTGAAAGGAATCGGAGAAGGTTCAGTGATGATGATGATGATGATGATGATGATGATGATGATGATGATGATGATGATGGTGGTGGTGATGATGGTGATGGTGGTGGTGGCACAAACCCGCTGCGTGAGAGAGGTCGTGGCCTTCGCAACGTAGTTTCGCCACTGCGATCTCGGAGGCCACGGATAGGATGAAATGGGCCAAGGATGGGGTGCCGTTGTGATGACAAGAAAATTAACGAAAATACGAAAATAATCAATCATAAATCGAACCAAGTAGTGTGTTATACAGTAGCCAGCCGCCATCCTTGTGAAACGAAATAAAGAAATCTTGGCCTTAAAGAAAGGTGTTGCTGGGCTAGCTGGTTCATACTTGCAGTCTTAACGAAAGGTGTTAGACGGTTCCTGCGTCTACCTTTTTTCGTCCTGTCTTATCAGGTGCACGCTCGTTAAACCCGCAAATAAACGTCGAGCCTAGGGAGTATTCTGGGGAGCATACCTTTTTTTTTTTTTTTTTCGTCATCGAACGCGGCGATAGCGGCTTGCTATACTCACTCAAATTAAATTTCTTTTTCACGAACTGTTATCGGCGTTCGTTTGCTGCCTTCAGAGAAGTGGAGGCTCCGAATCCCTCTAAGTCTTTCCGTTCATGAGATCCGCGCCCGCGGTGACAGCACGCTCGCCGCAACGCGTGATTAATTAGTAAATCGCTGTCGAGAACAACGAGACGCAAGTTTGCGCGAATGTATACGCAGAAACGAACTCCGCGAATCAGCGGCAGAGCCTGAAAAGCAGGCCCCGAAATTCTATAACGCCTGCAGCTGCGCCACTGATGCGAACACCGAGGCACCTCCAAAAGTGTACACGACGCTTCAGCGCTGAAACAACCACTCGCAACACCGTGACGCTATTGAAAAACAGGTTAAAACGGGATCTTCGTTATATGTTGATTTCTCCTGTTTTCATTTTGGGTAGGACTCTATGCATCGCAGTCGCCAAGCTTTCTTTCTTTCTTTCTTTCTTTCTTTGCAGCGAAACTGTACACCTGCATCCCCCAATACATTTGCCGAGTCCGTGGGCAGGAATGTGGGCCGATCCCGGATGTATAGTCCAATACCAGGCCGACCCGCGGCGGAGGTGAAGCAGGCTTCAGGCACTCGGCGCATAGTAATAATAATAATAATAATAATAATAATAATAATAATAATAATAATAATAATAATAATAATAATAATAATAATAATAATAATAATAATTCAACCAAGATGCATTATTTCAAGTCAGTGGGTACACTGGGATTGTTTGTGAACAGCACATGAACTCACGAGCAGGAGGCATTGCCATATACGCAAACGAAAAAAAAAAACATGTATGCACAACCCTTGACTCGCAAGAGGACAATGCCACTGACTGTGGCATTGTGGACGTGTCCAAATTTCGTCTGCCGCTGAAGTGCTGATTCACTGGGGGCACGCCCGTCTCCTTCTGACGCGTGTCCCAACCCAGCCAATCAGAACTTCAGCAGCAGACGAAATGGACGTATCCACTAGGGGGACACTTGAAGAATAACCCCCTTCACCTTCCGCCCATGAGCAGCCGGTCCAGAGTCGCTGCAGGAGGCCGCTCCTGCCTTATGAGGCTGCGGTCAAGAAGCGGACGTGGGGATAGACCGCTGGTGACGCGCCGTAAGGCGCCGCAGTTTACAATATTATTCTACTATTTTACATATATGTTGTTTCCAAAAATAGCGCAGTCATGATTAAGTAAAAAGAAACATGCTTGATACTAAACATGTTAGTAGTTCTACTTAAGCTGAACAATTATCGCAAGCGTTAAAGGAAACGATGCTTGAAATAGAAGACGTTACTTAGGGCAGGTCAGGCGGCTCCTCGTTATGGCTCCCAAGCAGTGTTGCAGGCAGAACTTAGTTTGGAAGCAATCCACCGACCATTTCGCTTATGGCTATCATTTCTCTACATGAGCATTGTGCGTAACGTGACGACTAGTTTATCTGCGCGTTTCCGTGGGTCTGTGTGGCTATATGTTAGTGCGTGCGGACTGGAACGCTTTTTTCGAAACCTGCCGTGTATACAGTGCTTCGTACTTTGTGCATGTTATCGTCCCGGTGGAATTGTGCCGCCATTGTGACTCAGCGTTCGTATCGTCTCTTGTTGAAGTAAACTTTTTTCCAAACCACTAACTTCGTTTTTTTTTTTTCTCTCTGCTTTATCTGCGGGGTCTTCTGTTTGGTACAGTCTCCGCGCAGTAACACCTCCGCTGCGGGTCCCAGAGACGTTATCTGTGGCATCGTCTCCGCACTTTTTTTTTTCGGGAAACGCGGGCTTTGCGGGGGTCGGCGCATACCTATTACAGGTTGTACACACCGTAGAGCGGCGGTCCTTCGGAATGCGGTTCTCCGCGGGACGGATCTCAATTTACTGTTGTCCGGTCTTCCTCCGCTGCTTCGGTCTTCCGTTCACTTCGTTCCTTTGTTTGTTTATTCGCTCTTTTTCGTTTCATCCCCGCCCCGAGTTGTTTCTGAGTGGGCGTTCGCCGTGCGTGGCTTCCGAGAAATAGTTACCGATGCCCGAAGCGACTGCGAAGGAAGGGAGCCGTACGGCTATGCGAGTGTGTATCGGGGCTCCAGCCAAAAAAAAAAGAAGATAGAGTAAGAAAATTTTTACACGTTTCTTTTTTTTTTCGTTTTGCCCCGTAAAATATGGCATGATTTGTTTTTCTTGTTCTACCCGTTGTTGTTGTGGTCGTCGTCATTGTTTTGTTTTCTTCTTTATGTTGTTTTTCGTCTTTTGAAGTCGTACGAAAAATGCGAACCCTCTCTCTCTCTCTCTCTCTCTCTCTCTATGTGGGTGTGTGTCCTTTCTTTTCGCATTCCAGAAGCCGCTTGAGAGGTGCCCTGTTGACAAGACGGACCTATATAGCGGGCCGGGATGCGTGTTGAGGATTTCGGGTGTCAAAACGACTAAATCATTTCCGAGACCATCGATGCCCGTCACCGCCTCTTCACGCGTCCATCGGTCTTCTTTCGGTGTTCTTTTTTTTTTTTTTCTCTGTCACGGGATCCTGCGGGATTTGTTGGCCACACGTGCTCCCAATTGTACGTTTACTGTATGCGTTGCCAGTTGTCTTCGGGTGACGTGGATATATCCTTCCGGCGTTTTCGATTTCATTCCGCGCGCGCCTTTGCTAAACGGCTTGGTAACGAAAAAAGCCTTTGCGCTCGGCGAGTCTTTGTTTGCTTGCTTTAAACGCCGCGGGCTTTATTCCCTGTTCTTGTAGCGAGGTTTGAGGTGGTATTTGTTGTTGGCGATGGTGGGATAGGTTGGTGTTGCAATTGGGATGCTTCTTGCATATGCGAATGGATTAACCTACGAGTGGAACGAGCCATACCTCCCCCGCCTCCCTCTATAGGAAGCGTTAGACCTCGCTCACAGCTTAAAACACACACACACACGCACACACACACAAACACACACACACAAACACACACACACACACACACACACACACACATATATATATATATATATATATATATATATATATATATATATATATATATATATATATATATATATATATATATATATATATATATATATATCGTAATTGTACGAATTGTACAGAATCATTGCCGTTGTCCATAGAACAGGGGCAGTTACGGGCGTCAGCGCAGGGCCTACAACATGTCAGCGAAGTCATTCTGGCTTCAGGCTAACCCTCGCAGAGTGGCATACGAGCTGCGAGAAAAGAAAGCTGCGTTGCGTGCATTGTGAGCGCATGGCTCCGCTGACCAGCAAAAAATTGTAAGCTTGCCCGTAAGAGGCGTGACTGAGCTCGTAGAAGCCTCAGTTCACACGGACGACGTTCGGTAAGTCATAATTGCTGCGTTAGTACAGTTATCGAACTGCACGGTGCCCGCTCGAAAGTCCACGGTTTCACGGAGAGAGGTCTCCGTAGTACCGAGAAAAAAAAAAAGTTTATGGCGCGGCGTCTGTTGTCGTGGAATCTCACTGCCGTGCGTGTAAGTTCACTGAACTTCAGAAACGAAACAAGCACTGCATGGGACCGAGTTACGCATCTTTCGCCAGTGAAAGTCATACTGCGAGCATCCGGCTCTGAGAACGCGTTCCTTATATATAGCGCTTCGCACGAACAGAGCACGACTCATCCACAATGGATAGATATCTCACGAGTCCTAAGCACTGCGTCTTGGGCGAAAAAGCAAAAGCAAAAGAAAAGAGCAAGAGTCGGAGTGGGGTAAGAAAGGGGGAGGGAGGAATTCCACTCAATGTCGCGGTTCCGCGGAATCTCCTTGTAGCTCCTCTCTTCCCACGTGTATCTCTTCTCGGCGCGCATTCCCGCATTCGCGCACGAACTGCTCGCACGTCGTGACTCCGCTGCGCAGAGTGCGGGGGGGGGGGGGGGGGGGCGAGACGATAACGCGCCGCGCTCATTAAACGATGGCGCCACGCCGCACAGCCTCGCATCGTCGCGCGCGACGCTGCAGCGGCCGAGCATCGCTCCGCGCGCGTCAAGCCACGAAAGGCTAACAGCCGCGAACAAAAGGAGGAGCGCGCTGACCGCACAGCCGAGTCCAAGCATTTCACCGTCGCCTTCGCTCGCACGGTGGCGTAGAGGTTATGCGGCAACTTCACCCTGCAGTTGAATCTAACGGGGAACTATTCAAAGCCTTGGGTTTTAAAGACAGTGAAAGTAGAATAGACTTTGAACAGGTAGAAATAACTAAACGGAGGCTATCTGATTGGTGGACAATATCAACGCAAAAGTAAAGGAGTAAATACATAGGTATGCATGCATATAGAACCATTGAAGGCTAGGTGGCGCGCGTCGCCGCCGCCCGATTCAAAGGGTTGAGCCACAATCATCCATCCATCCATCCATCCAGTCTCCCGCCGGTGACGACGACGACGTGCTGGGGGGACCGCGTACGTGCGCACACGTGTGGCGTTCGTGCACGCCAGTGCATAGTACAGCCGTGTGGTACAGCGCGGCGGCTGCTTCGCCCTCTCACCCGGGCCGTTCTGGGCTCCAACCATCCGCAACGGCTGCAAATACGAGCAGTCGAGAGGAGGAGGAAGAACAAGGAGATGATGAAGAGAGGAAAGAGAGAGGGGCACGTCGTCTTCTCCCTCATCCTCAAACGCCATAACCTGGCGGTGTGCGTGCGTGCGTGCTCCTGTTGTTGGGGCGCCCCGCCGAGTTATCCAAGCCGCTACCACGGCAGCGTCTCTGTTGCGCCTTCTTCGCCGCCCTCCTCTACCTCGCCGCCGCTTCCCCCGCCGCGTCTGGTTCGTTCTCCTCCCGTCTCCCTCGCTGCTGGTGGTGCACCCTTCTTTGCACACGAAACAGTCCTTCTCTCTCCTCTCCGGAAGTGCGAGGAGAAACATCCTCTTCGCCGCTCGCTCGCTCGCACCAAACAACAACAGCAAGAAGAGCAGCGAGCTATTTGGCCTCCTACGTCCCTCCACACCAACGCGTACTCCCCCCCCCCCCGGCCCCTCCACCCTCCATCCATTCCTCGCCCTCTGGTCCGCATAGCTGGAGTTCCAGAGACGGCCCGGTCCCGACTGCCGCGCTTCGCTCCTTCGGTCGGTCGGAATGCAGCGGCGTCGCCGGCTGTGGCCGCTTGATACTCGCCTCTCCTCCAGCCGACGCCGAGCGATCTTCGCGGGACGTCCCGTACGAGACCGGACCGACTGCTGCGCGCCGCCAACGCGTTTCGTCCTGTCCTCTGCTGGTCCTTTGCCCTGTCCTGGGAGCCCAGTGTCTTCCTCGCCGCTGCGCCGTTGTGCCGCCGCTGTTGGATTGTGTTTCGTCTAAGCGGATGCTTCGTTACTTCGAGCACGGACGCGTACAAGAGGACGACTGAAACCATCGGCGTGCCTTTGTCGACGTGTGGCCGCAGTTTCGTACCGGGAAAGTCTCCGCCGCGAAAATTTGTTCTGACTGAAGAATCGCAACGTCGACGATCTCCTCTGACTGCCAGCTGCGCTACAAACTTGGTCGTGCGGCCGAAAAGCCATTCGGATACGTCTGCGGCTAAACGCAGGGCGAAGCAGCACGTCGGCGCGTTTGTCGTCGTCGAAGCACCATCGTGACCAACCGGGACTTTCCTCTAAAAGCCACAGTGCCGTCAAAAAAGCGCGTGGCCACTTACTGCATCACCTGCGAAGGCAAGAGGGAATGCCCCGTTCGACGGAGTCGTGCACGCCGTAGCAGCAGCAGCAAACGGCAGACAAAAACTGCTACTATACAACCGGCGACCTGCTCCTCGTAAAGGGGTCACATCCAGAACCGCTAACCGCAGTGCGAGAAGGGGCCGTAGCTGTTGCTCAGTCTGCGTAGCGCAGCGCACAAGAAACTTGTACCACCGAGGGTGATCAAGAAGGTCCTGGACTTGTTCGTTTTCTTTGTTTCCTTTTATGTTTTTGCCACTACAATGTGTGCGTACGTTTCCCCACTAGCGGTGACCGTATTCTTTCGCCCTCAGTGATTGCGTCTGACGGCTCAGCGCGCTGACCCTGCTGCTTTACGGATTGACGGAGCAAGTTGACGCGCTGGCGCCGTCCTTCACTTCGCCCGATCGCTGCGATGGAGCAACGACGTGCCGCTCCGTCTTATTGAGTTACCTTTTCTTTATTTGTGCTTGATTACAATCCTCCTGTGCCGAGAGGAAGTGCCGGTCCGTATCCCTCGCCTTCTTCGGGAGCAAGAAAAAAGTGGCTGGCCATTTTTGGAAACGGCAAAGCCCCGGCCGAAACGCATATACACCTGGGAGTCCACCCGAGGGGAAGAAGATTGACGAAAAGACGCTCTCCCTCTGCGCTAGAACGAGCAGGTGCGTCTCGTGCCAGCCTCGATGAGAACCGCGTTTGACGGCAGCAAAGCCGGGAAGGTGCCTATACTCTCGCTATTGCGTTTGTCGGGTGCAGGTGTGTGTACCGGAACCCTTTTGCATCGCCTCGCACAAACTTAGCAGACAAGTTCTTCCGGCCAGCTTCCTATCCTAACGACCGCGCTAGGGCCGTTTCCGGATTCAAGCGTCCTCACCGTCTGCAGATACCGCCTCATTCGAGAGCTACTCGGAGAAGCGGCCTGCTGTAGCCTTTCGACCGATGGATGGTGTGCATTTACGTGTGTGATTGAGCTCCACCGCAGCTGCTTTAGTTTCGACGACGCGGTAGGCCTACGTACGGTATACACGCGAGCCAATAAGCAGTCGACGACCACTTCGTTCGCCCCGGTGGGAGAATTGGCGCGAAGCTTCACCTGCGTCTGACCCCCGGTTGACATTGTTTCGTTCGCCAAGGTCGGTCACACACGCGCGTGATACCAGTGATCCTTTCGTTGCCGCCCCGTGGTTGCTTCGTGTAGTTTGCCGTACTTCGTCAGCGAGCCATGCCGAGCGCGGGCGGATGCGTGGTGTGCCTACTTCCGGGACTGTGGCGGTCGGCCTCGTCTCGTTCGAGCATCTCCTCGCGGAGCGACGACGAGCCTCCCCCCTCCGGGTTCATGGACAGGCCGAAGGTGAGAGCGCGGACACGCCCACTGCGGGTGCATGCCTATAGGGTGCATTGATGCATTGATCCTTGACCAGGGGGTCAAGCACGTGGTATGCTTTTAAAGTAGAGTCGTTGTTTTATGGCCTATAGGCGTCCGGTATAAGGGGATGCCTTGCATTCCCGGCAAGGGGCTGCAACGAAACCGTATATACCGTCGGGGATCATTGATGCTTGACCAAAATTATTCCACCACAGAGAAGGAGTGCCTTGCGGTTATTTGGGCTACTACAAAGTTTAGGCCGTATCTCTACGGGCGGCCATTTAAAGTGGTGACCGATCATCACGCTTGGGCAGGGAGTCAAACACGCGATATGATTTTAAGGCGGGTGCGTTGTTTTACGGCCTATGGGCGTCCGGTAAGGGGATGCCTAGCAGTCTCGGCAAGGCCGTGCTACGAAACCGTATACTGCAGGGCGTCTCAGCAAACACTTTCAAATTAAAAGAAAGATTGCCTGTGGCAGATAGCACAATTCTAGGCCATGAGCTGGCCTGCTCGAAGAGGCGGACAGTTACGCGTTTAAATTAAAGAAAGAAAAAGGAATATTGAATTCCGAGCTTCATCTTTTTTTTTTTAATTTCTACTAATCAACCTCTTGCCGCGAAATTAACGAAAATATTGCTTCGACATAGTACTTTATCAGTCTAAGTTGTCTCTAAACGTGCCCCTTTTAGTAGTGCCCCAAGGATGGGGACTTTTTTTTTTTTTCGCGCGCGCTTATAGCCACGTCAGTTCGTGCCTCGCGAACCACCCGTCTATATTCTCGATAACCCGCCGTGGTTGCTCACTGGCTATGGTGTTGGGCTGCTGAGCACTGTTACGAACTTCCCAACCGGTGCCACCAGTGTTACGAACTTGCACCGCTGCACCACGATAACGGCTTTGTGGTCCCGTAGCGCTCGTCACCCGTTTCGTGACAGAGCGTTGGTAGCGAAGACTCCGAGCCTGGCGTCGATGAGAATAACAAAAGGGACTTTATACATTATATACAGGTTATCATACAGGACATGAACGGATCGGCACTGGGGCCGAGAGCTCACACAAACGCGACTGTTCTCGCACGACGGCGTCCGGCGAAAACGCGTGACACATCTCACCCCAGTCGGGAGCGACCCTCTCTCCAGGTGGGGTCAGCGGATCCTGTTTTTCAGGCGGCTTGTCACTGCTTTTATAATCCCCGAGGCCCATTGTCACTCAACCGGCCCAATACAAAGTCAGCACACGACGGTCGTCCGAGGGGTCCAACCAGCGACCGCGCTGGCCACTCGGTTCAAAGTTCGCGCGCGCGGTGACCTCCAGGCAAGGGAGGTGCGGCGCCGGGCCGTCGGGCACACGCGGGCACGTCAAAACACGCTGCTCCGCCGAGGCTTCTCCCGCACGAAGGCGCAGCATCTTGACTTGTGAAGGGAGAATTATGGCGCTCGCAGGATAGATTCTGCATCTTGCAGATTCGGGATCCGGGCTTGTGGTAATGGCACAACAGCATCCCCGCCCTCAGATAAGGCGCCGGGAAGACGAGCTGCCTCCACGTGGCTCGGATGCCAGGCGCGCACGTTCGTCAGGCTCGTCCAAGTTCACGTCCAGTGTCGGGACGCCAGGTAACCTCACGTGCCCAGGTCCGACTCGCCAGGACAGGAGCTCTGCTCACCACGTCGTCGCCAAGGCACCTTGACCAGCTCCGCGCGGGTCGTTCCTAAGACCTTGCTTCTCGCCACTGGTCCCGCTTGGTCGTTCTGCAGCTTGCAAAACCGACCGGCAAAAGGCAACACCCAACACGAACAAGTGCCCTCTGTCTCCCGTCAAACACCAGACAAAGCCATAATTCAAATCAACCTAATTAATCGCTATCCCCTTTTGCTCCCGCTGCAACAAGAGGCAGGTGTACGATCTAGCACACAAGGCTCAAACAATCAGTTTTCAAATCATCAACATAACAAACTAGAAACAATTATTAATCATCAATAATAATGACAAATAGAATGGTCCCCTTGAAATCGCTTGGACCGAAAACATACTTCTGAGGAAGCAAATGAGGTCATTCATTTTTCCCGGCGATATTTTCGCGGAATCCGAAGCTGCTTATATTTGCGACCCTGCTTATCCGTGTAGCGGCGGTACAATAAGCCAGATTCCTTGCCAAATGAAACCCCCTTTTCTTTCACTCCCCGTTTGACGCTCTTCCTCAGATCGGCTAGTGAACAATCTTCCTGTTGTTCGCGAATCCGAGTTTCCCTTTCAACTGCAGCCTGCTCCTGCCAGCTGGCGGAAACCGGAGCGAGTGTGGAGCCCGCGTCGCCTGATTGCGGCGTCGAGTCTATATCGCGGCTAGCACTGCACGCGTCACTCCCACTCACTTCCAGGACCCGCTCGTCTAGGCCAGCGTCCGAGCTCTGCCTCTCCCGTGACTGCTCGCCACTCAAGTTACCCTGATCGGTCCCTGTACCGCACCGCTGTTCGCTCACCGACGCTAAGTCAAGTTCCCTCGACAGCGGGCGCGCTTTGGATCGCGTGGGGGCCATGTACGCCACGTCGGCAAAGAATGATTTGCCCTGATCCCTCAGCAGCTGCTCCGAGCTATTTGAGAAGAGGTAGGAAAATTGCTCCGGGAGGGCGGCTGACACAGCGGCTTCGGTGTTAAGTTTCCCAAACTCTCCTTCAATGATAACCGTTGCGATCGGTAAACAGACACTCTCCTTCTCGGCCACTTGCCGTATCCTAACGCACTCTCCCGTAAAATCACTCGAGGAGACGAAAGACGGGTGAACAACGTCCATAGTTGCTGCAGAGTCCCGCAGTGCTCGGCAATTCTTGCCGTTTACCTTAATTTCCTGCACATAGGGCTCCAATAGACGTATGTTCTTGTGAGTTTCCTGTATCGTTGCAAAAGCAATTCTCTCTGGGCAGCTTGCAGCGATGTGCCCTTGCTTTTTGCAATTGTAGCAGGTTAACGGTTTCCGTTTTTCAAAAGAACGCGTCATTTCGTTTCGCTGTTTCGGACCATCGTCATCATTCTGAGATGCATTCTGTCCATCCCTTACAGTTTCTTTGGGAAGGGACTCGTCGTCCCGAAACTCGCGACGCGTGATTTCCTTCCGTTCGTCGGGCTTCCCGTAAAACCCATCTCTTCTATCTGCTTTCTCTATGCGCACTGCCTTGCTGTGCAAGCTGCGGCGGGTGTAATACTCTTCCGCTAACTCTGCTGCCTTGTTTAGCTTAACCTCCTTTAGCCTATCTTGCAGCCAGAGCCGGACATCCTCATCAATGCAACGGTAGAACTGCTCCAACGCGATGCATTCGACAATTTTGTCGCGGTCGTCGTAAACCTCTTCGCCCTTCAGCCATTCCACCAAGTCGGCTTTTAGACGAAACGCGAAGTCAACATTCGACTCCTTACCCTTTTTTGCGTACCGGAACCTCTGCCGGAAAGCTTCGGGCGACAATTTGTACTTCCGCAGTAGCGCTTCCTTCACATCACTGTAGCTCTCAAACGCCTCTTTCGATAAGCAAGTTATTACGTCTGATGCCTCCCCAGGAAGCAACGCTAACAGATTCTGTGCCCAAAGGGATCGCTCAATGCTATTCCGTTCGCACACGTGCTCAAATTTCACGAGGTATTTGGCCATATCCTCTCCGACGACAAAGGGTGGAAGTTGATCGCGTATTCTTGGAACGTTAGAAGTGAGACTAGGCGCTGGCGAGCTATTTCGGGTCTCCAACTCTTTCATTTTAAGCTCGTGCTCACGTCGCTCCCTCTCTGCCTGCAACTCCCGATGTTCCTTTTCTCTCCTTTCCTCCTTTTCCCGTCGTTCATTTTCCTTCCTTTCCTGCTCGCAACGTTCCTCCCTTTCCCGACGTTCATTGATACCCGCCCAGGCCTCAGCGGCTTCCTCAGCCGTTACGTCCCCGGTCCTCATGACCTCAAGGATCGCATTCTTTCTTTTGGTTGAGCCCAACTCAATGCCCAACTCCTCACAAATTTCGAGAAGTTCCTTCACCTTGTACTTCTCCATCGTTCACACTGTCCTCCTGCTGTTTACCCTTTTTGAAAATACCTGCCGTACGCTACTATAACACTACTAGTAAGACATATGCAAGTATTTCACACACTGCCCTGTTTACCCTCTCAGCATCCCCTGGTTTTCAAAACACTCTTACTAGGCTTGAAACACACAAGGTTATCACAATGCAACACCAAATCCTTCCCTAAGCTACTATAACCTGTGTTAGAGAAAGTCTGGTGTTTGAGGTAAACTTCAGGCACTCACCGCGCCGAGGTAGCTGATGCCGGTCAATCCCGTAGCTGCCATCCAGTGTTACGAACTTCCCAACCGGTGCCACCAGTGTTACGAACTTGCACCGCTGCACCACGATAACGGCTTTGTGGTCCCGTAGCGCTCGTCACCCGTTTCGTGACAGAGCGTTGGTAGCGAAGACTCCGAGCCTGGCGTCGATGAGAATAACAAAAGGGACTTTATACATTATATACAGGTTATCATACAGGACATGAACGGATCGGCACTGGGGCCGAGAGCTCACACAAACGCGACTGTTCTCGCACGACGGCGTCCGGCGAAAACGCGTGACACATCTCACCCCAGTCGGGAGCGACCCTCTCTCCAGGTGGGGTCAGCGGATCCTGTTTTTCAGGCGGCTTGTCACTGCTTTTATAATCCCCGAGGCCCATTGTCACTCAACCGGCCCAATACAAAGTCAGCACACGACGGTCGTCCGAGGGGTCCAACCAGCGACCGCGCTGGCCACTCGGTTCAAAGTTCGCGCGCGCGGTGACCTCCAGGCAAGGGAGGTGCGGCGCCGGGCCGTCGGGCACACGCGGGCACGTCAAAACACGCTGCTCCGCCGAGGCTTCTCCCGCACGAAGGCGCAGCATCTTGACTTGTGAAGGGAGAATTATGGCGCTCGCAGGATAGATTCTGCATCTTGCAGATTCGGGATCCGGGCTTGTGGTAATGGCACAACAGCACGAGGTCGCGGGATCGAATCCCGGCCGCGGCGGCCGCATTTCGATGGGGGCGAAATGCGAAAACACCCGTGTACTTAGGTTTAGGTGCACGTTAAAGAACCCCAGGTGGTCAAATATATTCTCGATATTACACGGGCCCTCGCGCGCCGTTTCTCGACCGACGCCACCGGCTTTTCACTCCCAACTGCGAAGACCTTTTGCATCCGCGATGTGGCAGCAGTGCGTTCATGACCCCAGGGAACTTCCAGTCAGCCAACTTCGACAATCCAGTTAGCCAAGAAAAAAGAAGTATTTTGTCGCATAGTATACTCCAGGCACATATTCTTGGTGTTTTCAGATATAAGGAACATGCGCTGATCATCAAGCTCATGTGGGGGCTTTTTTTGTTGCACTTAACACTACAGTTCACCTGTCAAACGTTCCAACTCTGCAGCAAAACTGGTGCCAGCTGGAGGGTCCTATAAGTTTATAGGCTATTGTAACACATGCCGCTACTGAGGGCTTAACCGGAAGTCTTCTGGGAACTCTGTTTGTAGCATGGAAAGGGTCTGTACCGGTCGGCATGCGCTGAGCGTGCAGGGACGACGACGACGACGAGACCGGCGTTGCGAGGCGCGCGAGGCGTTCCATAATTTGGGCGCGAGCTCCGGGAACGCGACCAGCTGCGTGTTGGCCCCCCCACTTAGCAGTTTAATTACGGCTCCTCGCGATCTCTCTCGGAGCAGCGACGAAGCGAGCGCCGCTCATTACGCCGTCGTCGTCGTTCCACGGAACAACCATATCGTTGCCGGATCTGCTATGTATATATAGACGCGTGCGCCACGGCGACTGCACCCGCGTGCACTGTAGCGCTGCTGTGTGTGTACATTCGCACACGCACACTGCAGCTCCCGGAGGTGCTCTCGGGCTTCTTTCGTGTTGTTTCTTTTTCTTTTTTTTTTTACTTCGCGCGTTGATAGATAGACAGCCGTTTGTGGAGGACCACTTCTGCCATCTTTGGAGGCATCGTTCGCATACATCGTCGTCGTCGTCGTGTTCGTCATGATCATCATCATCATCATGATAATCATGTTCATCATCATCATCATCGTGTTCGCTATGGTCATCGTCACCTCCTCCTTGTTTCTTTCTCACAGATAGCGATGCACAGAGAGAGAGAGCGATAGAGAAAGATCATTGCCAGATGTACGCTAATATGAGGAACTGATACATCGAAATATATCACATATAGCATGTATCGAATGTATACATCGAAACGATGTGCTCCACGTTCAGATCGCGTATCTCGAAAGGGGTGCCAGTCTTACATCATCATCATCATCGCGTTCGCAATGGTCATCGTCACCTCCTCCTTGTTTCTTTCTCACGGATAGCGATGCAGAGAGAGAGAGAGAGAGCGATAGAGAAAGATCATTGCCAGATGTATGCTAATATGAGGAACTGATACATCGAAATATATCACATATAGCATGTATCGAATGTATACATCGAAACGATGTGCTCCACGTTCAGATCGCGTATCTCGAAAGGGGTGCCAGTTCTTACAATTTCAGCTATGCAGACATACTTCAGTTTTCCTCGGCTTTAATTTCGCGAGTGTAACATGGTGCCCTGAAGTGAGTAATTAAAAATTTAGTTAGAAAGCTTTCGTTGATTAAGGAAATGAGCGTCAAGTTATTTTTCGCTTTAAATGTCCGCCTGGCCACGTCGCCTATCTCTAAAAAGAAAAAGAAAGGAATGTGGTGGGAGAACAAGCTTTCACAGCTTCTTTTAAAAGGAAGTGGCCCGCAATAAAAAACAAAATTAAACGCTTCGTAGATTGCTTGAATGTTTGGCAAGACAGAAGCTAATAGGCAAATGGAGGCTTGAGATAATAAACAGCGGTCGAACAGGGGATGTTTCATTAATGGCTGGAGACAACGTTCTGATAACGGGACTTTTCTAATTAATAACACGCCTGCAGAATCCTGCTTCCAGATTACAGGGATTTTCCTCTCTTAGCTGCCTTTCAAGAAGACGATAAATAAGCAAACAAATATACAAATAAATAGGTAGAAGAAAAAAATATAGAGAAAGAACAGGTTAAAGTGGTCCACGAAATAGTTAAATATTAAAATTCTCGTCTGAAGTTACAGGCTTAGATTATCCCTCGTTTATATATGCGACTAGCATATACACGTGAGTTAAGTAAAACGGTATCTAGTACAGGTACGCAAGTGCTAATCGACAAGTAGTTGTGTTTCGACAGTTCCCCTTGTCGGAATATTGACTCGTATCGAAACGCGTACTGTACGACGAACTATTTAATTTCGAGCCACGGACAGGCGTGATTTGTCACGTTTCGTTGACGTCGCGTGGTACCTTAGGTCGTGTGCCCTGCCCTTAAGAAAAGTGGCAGCCCTTTGAATCCGTTATTCACTTACCATTCTTAAACCGATCGCGCGGGCTAAATCTACGGTAAACCATCGCGTATAGTAGCCAGATTTGGATTCGTCGTGTAAGAAGGCTGGATTGTTCACCATCGTATCGCCTCTAAATATTAGTATCTTTACGCGAATACTTTTGTTATATAACAAGCTTCTTTTTTTCTTTCTTTCCTTTTTCAATATATATTCTCTGTAATTTATCGACTACCTTCATTTGTGTATAACTGTCGCATAACTGCTGTTACATGAATCCTGCGTAAAATATTGAGTTGTCTCGCTATAATTATTTTTACGCACTTCCTGCATGGGCCCAAGTCTAGCCGAGAAGGCTAAGGGCCCAGATGATTCACATGTACTTCTTGTTAGTCGTTTGAATAAACTTATTTTGAATTGAATTGAATTGACTACTTTCCCCCTGGCAACGCGGATGAGCGCGTGAGTGGTCACGTGGACACCGGCAAAAAAAAATATTTTCCTTTCAATGAAGAGCTTCGCTATCTCTCCTGTTTCCTTCGGGCATATTTAAGGGTCATTAGTGAAAACAAATCCCTCTGCGTGTTCATTAGAGGTTCGCCTAGAGCCATTAGCGACGACTGATGACTTGGAACGTTCGTTACAGATTTGTGCAGTCATTTCATGAGCACATATGGGCCGACTCCGGCTGTGTGCACCTGCGCAGGGATTTGCTCCGAAACATAACGTCACGCGCTCGAGATAGACAGACAGACACGCTTACTAAACAGTGCAGAGGACGAACAAGATAATGAATGCCAACTGGCAACATTCTATTAGTGGTGCTGATACATACCATCCGAAGGGGAGGCCGAATAGTAACGATGAAGATAGCGAAAAAGAAAAAAGAAGTCTGCGAAAACCATCGATGATCATTGCCTGCGTAAGCTAATAGATTTACGTTTCTTGAAAGCTCATCGATTTACTAAATGAATGATGTGCTTGCATGCATACATGTTTTGGGGTTAGGATATTTAGGTAGCGGTCGTTCTGTCGTCGCCCGATTCCGTCAGGAACAGTGACGTTGGCGAGCATATCTGTAGCGATAGTATATATGTGGCTATGCATATTTAGCCGATTCGTCGTATGTGCGTTGGTAGCAGTGCGAGCGTCAGCGTAGGAGTAGAGGGCGGTGGGAATGAAGGGCTGCTGTCCTTCCCAATCGATCCAACACCGCAGAGTGTCATAAGAGCTGTAGCATTCCAGGGTACGGAGTCTAATTGGGGCGTCTAAATATACGGAGTCATTGCGGAGTCTACTTTGGCGGCAATATGGCGCAAGTTAGTTGGTTGCTTGCTTTGAAGTATGGTGAAAGCGCTCAGCAGAATTGCTTTTTCTTTTGCGATATTTCTTTTACCTTTTCGAATGAAGGAAACGCGCATTGTGCAGCACATGCATGAGAATAATTTCCGGAAATATTGAAAAGGCCACTTATAAGATTGTGATTAGAGACAAACAAAAGTGTCGAAAATATACGGCCTTGCGTGGGGCACTACTGCGGTTTGCCGCCGTTCTTCTGTGCCCGCTAACCCTACGTCTTACTGCAACACGGTGTGTCGCATTACGTGTACCTGCAGACATTAATCTGTCGTCTATCTATTGCTCATGCTCGCAGGGTCCACAGCTCTGCATCACGTCATCGTTTCGCGCATGTTGCCGAATATTTCTCATTAACATTGTTCTTTTATCTCCTCCCCCCTCCCCCAATATCCCCGTTCTCATTGTGATTTTGTCTATATATATACTTTTGATTTGCATGCACTTCTATAACCCGCTTTCATTATGCTGTATCAGTTTTTGGACAACTTTAGGTTTGGGTCGCGGATCAAGGCGCCTAAACTACTTGCGGGCGACCTCGTGCTATATAGCTCGACGCCTTCCCCCGCTCTCCTCTTCCACCGCCTTCGCCGCTTCTTTTTCCCAGATATAGCAGTCCGCTCCGGCGGCGCCTTCGTACGGCTCCTGTCCGTCCCACGTGCGCTGGCCGTAATGTATAGCTTTAATATGCGCGTACATGGGCCGACCACCGCCGCGTGGTCGCCGTTGTAGTGGCCACCGCTATTGCCGCACCCACGCATAGAAAGGGAGAAGGCGCGGGGAGGGGGCTAGTCGGAGAGAAAAGAAGAAAGAAGGGGGTATCGGTTTTCTTTTGTCGCCGGGGCGCCCTGGGGAATTCCTCCTCCTTTTGTCGAGGCCATGCAAATTGGACTTCGGCGTCGGCGGGAGCCCCCCCCCCCCCCCCCCCCCGTCCATCCATTCGAATCGCGTGGGTCGGGACAGCGTGCGGTCTGGAAATTGGGTGAAAAGTGACGACGACGCCCCCAAGTTGAGGGGAGGGGGTTGGGAGGCTTTTCGAGTGACTATATGTAGTACGTGGTCGGGAAGACCCTCCGTTCCATTTCGTGCGCTCGAGGCTGCAGCATTGCGGAGTTTGAAAGGCCTGGGAAATCCAGTCGCGAGCGCACTATAGTGGTGTAGTAGGGCAGCCGTCCCCGGCACTGGCGCCAGCGGGAATTTGTCGAAGTGTGTTTTTTTCGGGGTGCCTTTGGTGGAAACCCCGGTGCTTCGGGGCAGTTACGGCGACCCGCCGCTTTTTTTTTTTTTTTTCTTCGGCGCTGGCCCCGCGCCGCTTCGGGGCAGTTACGGCGACCCGCCGCTTTTTTTTCTTCGGCGCTGGCCTCCTTTCGTTTCCAATGCGTTAGCATTGGGAGTGTCAAAGTTCCAAAAAGTGCGTGTTTGCGTGTGAAGTGTTGGAAGCCGGTCACGTGGTACAGGTAGGGAGGGGATGGGAGAGCTTATAAGAGCGTGTATGCGTTCTGTATATATCGGGACCGCCGCCAGTTTCACTGCTCTCCTCGAAGAGGCAAGACGTGTGTCGAGCGAGCTCCTGAACGACACTTTGCGATGCGGTGAACGCGGATTAAGTCAATAATCCGGAACGTCAAAGAGCCGCGACGTGATGCTAACGCATTTCTCTCGCATTTACTGTTAAATAGCCACTGTTCTTCTTTTTTCTGTCGTCTTTGCAGCGACACATGTATAGTGTCGGATCACTATAGCCACAGCAATGACTGAACTGCATATCGTTGCTCATTTCGCTGCTGCGACCGCGGGTCTACCACTTATAAATAATTGTTAATGACGTTTCACGTCCCGAACCTGCACACACTGGGCTACAGAAAGGACGATTCGATAGAGTAGGCAGATATAAGGCAGGTCAATTTTGACCACCCGGTGTTCTTTAACCTGACCTGCATCTTAACTGTACACGAGCGCCTTTTTGTCTACGCCCCTCTAGGGAAACTACATGCAAGTATTGTGGTGGTGATGGTGGGTCGTAGCAACAGGCGGGTTTAGCCTGGCGACCAAGGCCGCCAATTGCTCCGCCCGAGCTTCTCTTATAGAATCACTGTAGGGTTCCACCGCATGTCCATCATAACAGTCTCTATTAAGAATGCGATAAGAAACGTGCAATTCCTTGCGGCCTATAACTGGTACTTCGGAGAACGCATGTTGTTGCAGGCATGCATGCGGAAGGTCTTTCCGTTTCGGATGTTCCAGGGGAGTGTCCCTTTCATCTTGGAATTTTGCGCACGACCACAGAAAGCGTTCGATGTCTCCTGAGTTGTCGCATCTACATGCAATTATTGCTTTACAACAGCGCTTGTATTTAAGCTCCCTATCCACCCTCTTGGGAAAGTGCAACCCCCCCCCCCCCCGCCTGCGGCCGGGAACCGAGCCTGCGACCTCGCGCTCAGCAATATGGGGAGGCACAACCACATAGACATAGTCAACGCAGCGGGTATAATTGGAGGACATCGTTTCAGATCACACCTTCGCAACAACAGCCACGTCCTTAGCATGCGCGCAGTGCGCCTATACATGGAACGATTGATTCACTCATCGGGGTTTAGCTTCGTAAATGAGCACTTGGAATAAGAGAATAAGAGATGGCGTCTTAGTCGAGGGATGTTGGTTAACTTTAATCCCCTGCTGGGGTGAAGGGAGTTAAATCTTAAACTATGCGAGCGCTTTTGTAGTCCGCGTGCGACGAACGTTCTTGCAAGTCTCTCAGTGCGGCCATCGCAGCCGACAAGCCAAGGAGGAACCTCCTCGCGACAATCGAACGCCGCAGCCGAGCACGAAAGTGTTCCGCGCAGTTTCATATACTACTGGACGCTCCGTCGGCGTCGTGAACTACGGACGTCCTCTCTGCTGCCCTGTTCATCTCGATTAGAACTTCCATCTCATGTCCCCTAATTGTTCTCTTCTTTCTCTCTCCGACTTTTCTTCTGGCCGGCCGAGTCAGAAGCGCATTCCCAGGAGACAAAGCTACGTCTTCTCTCTTCTCCTCCCTCACCCCAGCGCTAGTTCGTTCCCCTCCTCCTAATGGACGGCTTGCGCATTAGTCTCGCCAGGCCACACGCGTCCGTGCAGTAGTAGATAGTCGTGCCGATCTGTTGTTGCTTCGTCCGTGAGTCGTGGCGATTTCCGTCCTTCTTCGCCGGGCGGCAGGCTGGGCTTCTTCGCCGCCGCCGTCCCGCGAGCTCTGTGCTAGCGCGTAACGCGATTTGCCGCCCTCTGTGCGTGGCGCTTTTTTGTTTGTTTGTTTGTTTGTTTGTTTGTTTGTTTTGCCTGCGGTTCGTCGTGCTGCTCCGACGGCCCGGGACGCTTCGTGGCCCTGCCTGTTCCCGCTGCGTATCCCGGAGTCATCCTCGCGCCGCGCGCACGCACGCGCGAGCGAGCGTCTGAACGCGGTTAATGCGCGCCTAATTGCGACGCCGCCACCGTGGTTCCTAAAATTTGTGGCGCGGCGGCGACGCGACTGTGTGTAGCCCGCGAGCGCGCAGGCCGGCGCCCTCTTCGGACACGCGCTTTGTTCGACGCCGTCTCGACGCAGAGGGCACGCATTGTCCGTTTCTGTCGTACATATATAGCGTTCACATCGTGCAGGTTGCGTAGCAGGCAATTATGTACGGCGTGCCGCGTTCAGGTATAAGAGCACGCATCGCGTGCGGCGGTGTGCGCTTGGCACTTAAGGCTCAACCAGACGTACGCGTTCCAATGCGTCCGCACGCGCCGCGCTGACTCGACGTCGCGTCGCGCCCGACGGAGGAAGAGGGCGCGCACCCAAACGATGTACGAGTTGCCGCGCGGCGGCGGCGCAGTGTTGCTAGCTTGCCATGTTCAAGGCAATCTAGCCTTCGCTTAACGGCCACGTTAAGCAATGTGTTACATATTGCAGGAAAACACAATAATTTTAGCTTAAAATTTGTTTTTATATTTCAGAAACATATTTTACAACTCCTTGTGGGTCATTCAGCTCAACTGCGACCTAATATGAGTGTTGTGAGCCCGGCGAAACCTGCAGCAGCATCGGCATAGCATCACCAGGTACTAAAGCAGCTTGCCCGGGCTTGCCTTAACGTCGCGCGAAGAGTCGTTCCGGAAGTGACGTTGGCTTGCCTTGGTCATGTGAGGTGCGTCATGCTACTGACGCGAGCGGCAGCTTCCGGCGCGGGCGCAAAAATCCTAGCGGTTGTATATGGGTCTCCACGCCGCCGCGCGCCGACACGCGAAACAGCCTCCGCGCCTGACGCCGTACGCGTCCAGGCGTGGTGCGGCGCGTGCGGGCGCATTGGAACGCGTACGTCTGGTTGAGCCTTTACACCTTCGGGGGACCTTTAAAAACACGCTCGACGTTCTCTTTCCTGTTGTTTTATACAGAATGCTATTTGTATGGGCCGAGTGCATGGATCCGTGACATACATATGTCGATCTGCGATATTGCTCGACGACGCGCTCGCGGGACTTGTGAAACAATTGTTTTCTCTGGTACGTATATATTCCGCGCCGGTTACAATCTCGGACGTCCCGCGGCGCGCGAAGTCATTGCTGTAACCCATGCAAGAGCTACGTTCGTATAACGACCATAAGTGTACGGTGCGGAAACGTGTGGGAGGTGCTTGGCATGCATGCACAGGCCGCTACAAGCCTGTATACGTGTACCACGCTCTCACAGTTCCTGCAAAGCGATAAATAAAGAAAAGGGGAAAAAGAAAGGTATCTAGGAGCCAACTTCGAGGAAACATTGAAGCTCCGGTTCAGAATAGCGGTGTCCGACAAGACGACAACCACGACAGCGCGGTACGACGGCAGCACTAGAACGACGACGCATCGGCTCGCGTATACGTACGTCGCGGGCCTTGACGACGACAAACACGACGATATATCGTCGTGCCGGAGACGTCAAGTACATATATATATATATATATATATATATATATATATATATATATATATATATATATATATATATATATATATATATATATATATATATATATATATATATATATATATATATATATACGCGCTTATAAACACCTGTAATCCGCGAAAAAGCTGCGACACCGCAATCGCAACTGCTGCAGCCGGTTCTGTCGCGCCTTGTCGTCGACACATACAGTGCATACACGTACGCACACACTTCACTTCCTAATCGACGGAACCCCTTATATACAGTGTTCTCGGCACCACTGTCGGAACATATCATGGTATATAGGGGACCCTAACTGCGGCCCATCGCTCGCTTATACGCTTCCTTTCCTTCACCACAATAATTTCTCACCCAGCTTTGTATACGGCGCGTTCTCGGAGAGGGCTACTATAACGAAGGGGGTGGCTGTTTCTATAGTTAATGTACTCCGTTCATTTGTTTACCACATCTGCAGCATCTGCAGCATGTTCATCTGCAGCATGCTCCCGCAGAAACGACCCCGTTGAACCACGCGCCTCTCCGATTTGCCCACCTCCTTGCACGTCTCCGCGCTCCCACGAGAAGCGACCGCATGCGGTAGCACGCTATACCGTGTAACCTCTCCGAAATGCAACCTCTCTGATTAATGGTTAGCGGCAAGTTCTTCCGAGCGCCACCCGACGCACAAGGAAAGCCGCATCCGCACACCGTTCATATAAACTCCGCGGCGCGAGCCGTGTGTGTAACAACCGGACAATTGACGATGTCTCGGTCGTTGGGAGCCGCCGGCTAAGGAGGGGGGGCGGGGGGGGGGGGAGGGGCAGTCTCGAGGAGCTGTTGTTCGTGACCGCGGCGAGAGGATGCGGCGCAGCCGAGCTCATTGCGACACGAACAGTGGTGGGGGACCATATAACTATACCGCCTGCGAGTGCAACGACGGCAACGACGCAGCCGCAGAGGAGCCGCGCTGCGTGGGTTCGCCATACGAAGCGTGACCGGAGTGGCGAGTACATGCGCGGGGCTTGCGAGTGGCTGCGAGATACGCGGAAGACTCGCCACTTCGCGAGAGCTGTGCTTGCGGCCGTGCGACATCGGCGCGTATATATATATATATATATATATATATATATATATATATATATATATATATATATATATATATATATATATATATATATATATATATACCCCTTGCAGTGTGGACGACCGTCCGCTTTCCTGCCTGCGTCGTGTGCAGTCGTCGGAGTTGACCGTGCTCGCCGACTACGTCTGTCTAAAAAGTGCGGGCGAGAGATCCAAGTCGCGCTGTCTCTTGAGGGGGGAAGGAGAGGAATGGGACGCCCAATCAAATTGACTGTGACGATGTTTGCGATGTTTTTGTCTCGTAGTACTGTGTCTATTTGGTAAATCGTAATGTCGTTTGTCTAGACTGGAAAACGAGTGTTCTTTTTTGTCTCTTGTTGTCTTCATTT
Organism: Dermacentor albipictus; assembly: GCF_038994185.2. Taxonomy (NCBI): domain Eukaryota; kingdom Metazoa; phylum Arthropoda; class Arachnida; order Ixodida; family Ixodidae; genus Dermacentor; species Dermacentor albipictus. The sequence goes on from NC_091822.1 coordinate 160,160,480, forward strand.
AAAAAAAAGGAAAACAAAGTGCGTGGCGGTGGTGTAGAACTTTATTGAAAGCAGAGGTTATGCCTTGCCGATGAGTAAATGATCGCGAGCGTATTTTACGAAATATTTTAAGCGCCTGTAGTGCCTTGGCTTGGATGTGCGGAGGTTATTGTTTAGTTTTTCTATCTTCTTTGTTCTTGTTTTTAAAGCAGGCCTTATCTTGCTTCGTTTTCGCCATGTTTCCTCCTTCAGCTGCGTGTAGCTTTGCTAATTTCAGATGAGCATTTGGAATAACCAGCTCTAAAGCTAAGTTGCGTTCCCGTCGTCTTAAGGACGACGGGCTTGTGCGACCATCTGCGACTATTAATGCAATGTCTGTAAGACCACACGCGTCAGCGAACTTCTTTCCTTCCCTCCTCTCTCTCCCTGTGACCTTTGTTTTCCCCTTTTCCATTCCCCCGGTGTAGGGTAGCCAACCGGATGTTATTCTGGTTAACCTCCCTGCCTTCTACTTTTCTCTTCCCTCCTCCGTCTTACCAACGCGTAAATAACCATCGGTGCATGGGGTTGAGGGTTTACTGCAGGTCAGTTACAAATTCGGGCTAGCATTAAATGTGAACGAAACGCTGAACATCATGGCGACGCCAACGCGACGGCAGAAATTCGCCTGGAGTGTTCACGTAATCGCTATCGCAATAAAATAACAGAGCGTAGGGAGTTAAAGCTCAGATTCATGAGACTGCATGATTCATGAAGTTCCAACCTGCCTTTCCAGAACAACACTTATATGTGCATCGCAGACGCCGTGGTGGAGGACTCTGAATTATATTCGACGACCGGGGTTTCTCAAACGTGCGCCTAAATTAAAGTATATATACACCAGCTCCTTTTCGTGTTTCGCGCCCGTCGAAATGCGGCCGCCGCTGCCGGGGACTCGAACCCGCGACCTTCTCGTGCTCAGCAGCAGAACGTCACGGCCACTCGCCCATTGTGGCCAGCCGAAGCCAAGTGTGACATGTTATCCCGAGCCTCAACCCCTTCGCAATCATTTCTTCTACCTTAACGGATGTGCAAGCTTCTTCATCCTCGTTGTCTGCGGTCCACAATGCGAGGTGCGCAGCTAGTAAGACCCCCGTTCATAATTATGGACTCCTCCAATACTCTGGGTAAGACAACCTCTTCTTTTTCCGCTTTTTCGCACATTCAGCTAGAGCCCGATGATGTATATGTGCGAACCGAAATGCGTTCTCCACGCCCGTTCGACGACCGCCCGGTATTTCGCACCTGTCACCGTCCGGTCTCCGCGCGATTATTACCATTATCGGCAGTGATCGATGAACAACGACTCGAAGCTCGGCAGGGCGCACCGCGAGTTCTCTCGTCGACTCAAACAGGCGCGGTTATATTCGTGGTAATAAGCATCCCGAAGGCGGCGGCGTTTCCACAACACTGGCCCTCGCTCTCTGTCCGTTCTCCGAAAAATTTTCTTGTTTTTCTCGCGCTTCTTTATTTGTTCACGCACTCACACAAGTTTCTTCGTCACAAAAGCCGTGCAGCGCGGTATGAGCTAGTGATTCAGCCAATCCGATATACCGAATTCGCAATAGAGAGTTTCAGTTTTCCTCTTAAACGTGTTACGCCTTATACGGAATGCCTGAAGATACCATAAGACGACGTATACGCGTACAGCAACGGGGCCGCCATCTTGTGACGCCGACGTCAGCTGGATGATGCAGACAGACAGCGAAGCTGCTAGAGGGCATAGAGAAAATCAACTGTTAAATTTTAACTGAACCGTAGAAATACTACGGTAATGAGAAATGAAACTTGACGAAAAGGCCATTTGCAGCGTGTGGGAGTCTCGAAACCCCATCTTCTTCGTAGCGCGGGTGGTGCCATTACCGTTAATTTACTGCGGCGGCCATTCCTCCGTCGACTCTCTCGGGTATTTGTGTGTGTATATATATATTACATCTAGCCCAGGGAGTGTTAGTTAGCGCCACCAATCACGGCCGTAAGCACGGTGGACGTTGAAGCATCCCTCTTCTACCTCATGGCGTCACGTAGAACGCGATATCGGGAGCAGGCAACCGGCCTATAAACCGTCGTAAGCCACTGGAACCTGACTCTCCTCAGTGTCCACCTAAGGAGCCCCAGGTATATAGGGGAAACTAATTTGCATCCCATATACGCTGTTGGGCTCAGGTCGGGGTGTGTGTGTGTAGTGTGCGTAGTGATTTTTGGATGAGAGAGGAAGAGAGAAGTGCAGTGCCGTAACTGTCTCTCAAAGAAGGACACCTCAACAGCACTGCACAGGGAAAGGGGAGTGGGGAGAAAAAGATGGTCGGGGTGGATCGTCGGCCACGTTCTAACGCACGGTGAGTTTTAACGCATTCTGGACGGCTCGCGAACGACGGCCGCACAACGCTGCAGGTTCGACGTTTCGCGAAGCGCTGCACCCAATTGGCGTCCGGTCGAATGACGTCAGCGAGACGATCTTAAACAGGCGGCGCCGCGAGCGTCGATGGGCACGCCGCTCGTCGTCGTCGTCGGGGCTTCGTGATGGCTTCGGTAATCGGGTCGGGGGCATCAACGCGCCGATGACAACCGCGAGAATGGCGCGCGGTAATAATAAAAAAAAAATAAATAAAAGAAAAGAAAGCCGGCGCGGAATGGGTCGGTCGTCGCCTCGGCCTGTCAGCGACGGCCGTTCCGTCGTATAGCCGCAGATGGGACCTGCCGCCTCCTCCCGCAACGCGACTTCGTGCGTCGTTATTTCGGCGTCGTCCACTGTGCGCGGCTATATATACAGCTATAATACGACCTCGCCGCGTAGTCTCCTCCTCTGTGGGGTCTCCTTTTCCCGGCCGCTTCCTGTGTGTACTTGGGGGGGGGGGGGGGGGGGGGCGTTTCCGCATAGCCCGGATTGTCACCGAGGTCAGCGAAAAAAAAAATGAAATACGTGAGTTTAAAGGATTGGGGAAAAGATAATCCTGCGAAAACCGCTTATATGCGTCCAGGTCGTTTTTATGCGGCCTCTCCGACGGGAAGCTCAGCCCCCAGATTGACCACCTTTCTTGAGACCTTTTATGCGAAGCATACTAGCCGCACAAACACGCTCTTCCTTGCTGCGCCGCGCGCGGCCGCGTAGCTACCATATGACGTCATAACAGCTGCAAAAGCGGAGGCTCAACTCGTGCGCTCGCTTGCGGCCGCGTAGCTACATAGCCGGGTCTCAGCTCGTGCGCTAGCCTGCGTGAGTTGTTTCTTCGTCTAGCCGAACCAAATATAGCCAAGCAACAGCAGTTCACCAGGCTAAACAGTGGTTCAACAACTAAAATAAAGGCTAGTATGCTTCGCATGTTGGGCTTAACCTTAGCTAAGCCACAGCCATTTTTTTTTTGCATTCACTAGTGCGCGATCTTTGATTGCTCGCCTAAGAAGGCGGTGCGCTCATCGCCCGTCGCGCTCGCTTTTTGGATACACATGGTGTTTTGGTGCCCAGCTTGCACGAACTCGCAGTTGTGCCTTTCGCGGCCGCGACGAGCTTGTCCCGACCGCGGTGTGGACGAAGAAGAGAAGCGTTCGTGTGCCTAAAGTTAAGCGCACGTTACGGGACGTGTGAGGTCGTCAGAATTAATCCGACAGCTACACTCTGCCGTCTATATAGCGTAGCCAAAACTTGCTTTGAGACGGCATCGTCCTGTTTAGTAAAGGGTGCGCGTATACTGCGCGCCAGTGTACATGCACGCTAAGAAGAACCAAAGCCGGGTGAGCTGGCATTGAATCATGGTGTAACGACTCGAAATGCACGAAGGTGCAAACGAATCCGAAACTACGGGACGGACGGACGGACGGACAGACAGACAGACAGACAGACAGACAGGCAGGCAGGAAGGCAGGCAGGCAGGCAGGCAGATAGATGAGTTATATGATGAGAGATAGATGAGATAGATGAGATGAGAATGAGTGTCGACGCGGTTTTGAAATTCCCGCACCGGCTCGCCGCTGGTGACGTCATGCATTCGGATGGCGTCTGCCTGCGTTAAATTTTTTCACCGGTAAATGCGAGCTGCACTGTAATCTAGAAGAGTCGCAGAAATTGAACTTCGGAAGTTTCAAGATCTTTCACTTGGCCAAGCGACCAATCTACGAAAATATATATTGAAATTAGTGACGTCACACTGAGGAAGCGGGAAGAAGTTTCCGCGCAAAATGAGAGAAATTCGAAATTTACACTTCATTTTCGTTTGTAAAACCCAACATCTTATACCGATAAATTGAGTAACATGCAGTTTTGAAAGAAAGCTTTGATCAGGCTACCTTAATTTAGTGCTTCTATTGAGTGTCCCTTTAAGGAATGAAAAGAAAGGAAGGAAGGAAGAAGTGTCAGCCCACGTAACGCGAGAGGTAAAACCAGCATCCATGCAGACCGCGCGATCGAGCTGATATCCTGCATGTACACGTATAACACAATAATCACAAAACCAGAACGGAAGCACACAACAATTAAAGCCCTCTTTATTATAGCGTTTACAGTTCGCATGCGTGTGTGACATGTATACATGTCGTAACATCCACGCCAACGCGCAAATGCTAACGCTCTGCTGAAGTTTAGTGATCGGTTTGCAAGACGCTCTCTCGATTTCGTTTTCCCGACCACTTTATATAGCCTTCATTTGTCCTTCTTCTTTTGCTTGTCTGCATACGACGAAAACGAAGTGATGGGAGAGAAATGGGTGTGGCAGGGATTACCGACGCAGACTGAGCACGATGACGCTCGAGGCGTCTTGGTATATCAGTGTCTGGTACATTCGTTTTTCTTCTTTTTTTTCCGGCACCTTACGTCTACTTCCGGTTTCAGTTTCTCCTATGCCAGAGCTAAGTACAGGGGGTAAAAATGTTCGTGGTGGGATGGGTGGCCAGAAAGAAAAAAAAAAAGGAAGGGGGGCAGGGAAGGGCAGATGAGGTACGATGAGGAAGGAGGGCCGGACGGATGTTTGGCGCAAATCGCCACCCGCCCATCATCGCAGTGCCATGCTCGCACGCCACTGCTCGGGCCGGGAAGGCCGGTCGCCGAGCAGTCATCAAGGGATTGAAACGGCTGCGAAGGTGCGAGCGCGGCCGTGAGCTGCCGCCTTCCTTATTTATATAAATGGCGCCGGAGTCGATTCCCGTAATCCTTCCCGAAGCAAGGAATCGTTCGTGGAGGGCGGCTGTCTTATAATAGAATGAGAGGAGGTGGACCCGAGAAAGTAACACAAGAAAACGCTATACACACGACGGAACGATGCGGCGCAGTATATAAACTTTCTGTGTAAGGCGCCTCGAAAATAGCGGGGTTGTAACAGCTCGACCGGTGTGTGCCCCTATATAGAAGACGTTATATGGGCTGTACGTAACGGAGTTGTATATAGGCGGCGGCCTTTGGGACACCTGCTCCTTCTCCGCGAACGCCTACCAGGGATCGAGCTTTACAGAAGTACATATATACCGTGCGTCGTCGCTGCTGCTGCTGCTACTGCTGCTAGTAGTGCGTTTTCGTATACTTCGCGTACGCGCGCGCATGTTTATATGACCACGCAGGCTGCTTATTTCGTTTGCCGGCCTCAGTGTAAAGAGTGTAGTTAGCCGCCTAAATCACTCGATCGGCGTTTTGACATCGTAGGAGTCCGAACTTTGAAAGATCCGCGATACCAATAGTATTTGAAAGAAAAAAATGAAATACTCGGAATAGCGAAATCCATAAGAAAGAGGGACTCGTTATTTCGCAACTTCACCCGCCGCGGTGGCTTAGCGGCTGTGGTGTAGCACTGCTAAGCACGAGGTCGCGGGATCGGATCCAGGCCGCGGCGGCCGCATTTCGATGGGAGCGAAATGAAAAAAGAAGAAAAAAAAGCCAGTGTCCCGTGCATTGGAGGTACTTTGAAGTTCCCCTGACGTTCGAAATGAATCCGGAGTCCACTGCGCACTACATACGGCGCGCCTCGTAATCAAATCCTTGTTTTTGGCACGTAAAACCCCGGAATTCAATTAATTTTAATTTCGCAACGGCGTGTATTTCGCACAAAATTCAATTTGGAGAGCGGTCGAGAGCGTGCTGAACGAGAGACGCACGCCTTTATAGAACAAAAATTTCTGGCAGCAGCGAACAGAAGACAGGACCCCCTCTAATGATACAATGAAAAGACAATACGGGGGGCTAACACACATCAGAAAGAACAACACGGTAACTCACCGTCGATAGCGATCCGGGGAAATTCAATGCCACTTGCGTCAGTTTAAGTTCAGTATACACGGACGTCCATGCGTTGAATGCGACCGCGTTGCGGCTTCTAAAACGATATTCGGAATTGTCGGCGCAACATTCGTTTTTTTTCTCTCTCTTTTATATTTTAGCATCTGCTGAGCCTACTTCTAGACGTTTAACGCTATACGTATAATATACGTAAGCCTTACAGTCCGGCTTCGGAGCGCACGTAGGCCAAGTGCGTTACCGATACACGCTATATATACGTGTGTGCACACGCCGTTAGAACTCTAAGGGCGACGTGTGCATGCACCTCTTCCGTATACGATTCCTCGCGCAAATATACGAGTCGGGCGTGTAAGACTCATCCGCGTTAAGAGACGTAATCCCGTATCGCCAGAGCCTCCCACTGGCCCGCTGACCGAATTCCCGCGGCCACGCAGGCGCATGACGAACTGGCCGGCTTGGCAGGCCGCCGGCGCTTCGTATAGGACCTCGCCGGTCCAACTTGCTATAGAGAGAGCCTCGACAAGCTGGCTGCTCGGATAAGTACAGCCTGTCCGCAGTTTGAGGAGGCTCGCGCCTCTCCGCCGACCGCTGCCTTGCTCTCCCGTTCGCGTATCCTTATTTTAATCGGCCAGGCCATATCGATGAGGGGCGAGAGGGACTGACGCGCTGCCTGGACCGAATGCTTCGTAATTGCTAGGAGAACGGCGTATACTTATCCCCCGAATGGCTTCGTTATCTTCGTTTCATTCTTGTTCTCGCCCTTCTTTTAATTTCTTTCGGTTTGTTTATTATTATTGTTTTTTTATTCGGCGTGAGGGAACGGATGTCTCCCGGCTACGTGTTATGTGGCCGCTATTCGCGTTCGAAAACATGGAGCGTGCCGCATATACTTGACCAGGAACCCAGCGCGCGTTGTTATACATGTGTGTTTCCGTTTCTTTTTTCTTTCTTGTAGAGCTAGTATGATTGTATGTTGATGGTATACATACATGTACCACATACACATATATGATGCACATAGTATAGCAGTGCTTCTCAAACTGCTGTTCACGATCCCGAAATGTATCACGAGCCTTTTTCGGGAGTTGGGGAGGTCATATATGTAGACTTTGCTTGCGCAACAGAACTTGATTTTAAGTCTCGGTGCCTATACTCCTTCAACGCCATTTTTCTTTAAGAGCGGTATGTATGTATGTATGTATGTATGTATGTATGTATGTATGTATGTATGTATGTATGTATGTATGTATGTATGTATGTATGTATGTATGTATGTATGTATGTATGTATGTAGTAAACCTTCAGTAACGCCACAAAGAAAGCTTCACCGAACATGGCCTCAAAAGTGCATCCAGTTCTGTCTCACCAAAACTGTAGAATAGGAGTTCAGGAAATACGGTTGTATCAAGAAAGCAAATAGAACCTCCTCATTAATACACGTGATTGATGAATTCTTGTTCAAAATAGATGGATAAGTATTTTTGGTAGTTCCCTTTGTAGCGTTTATTTCTTTTAAATAAATTAATATGTAAGTATGTCTGTGTCATTGAAGAAAGCTAAATTTTCCGTTTGTGTGTGTAGAGGGTGGAGGGGGAGGGGTGTCATGGTAGGTTTAGCAGTACAAACGGGGGTCACGTACTGGAAAAGTTTGAGAAATAGGGCACTACGTGGTATACGTACGTGCCTGCGCACTTTTTTCGAAGTGTCTTGGTATATCCCGCTGCGTGCTACATTGCCTACCTTCCTACGTATCTACAGTTAACAAGCAAGAACGCATCGTCGCGCGTAGGGGCGCGACTGTACCGTTGCAACAGGCTTCAGTAGCATCGTAACTCGGCAAGCAGATACTTCGTTTATATGTTTTCCTTCAGCAGCGGTAGCATTGCATAGTTGTGGCCTTCGTGCATTTGTCCTAACGGAAACAATAAAGACAGGAGTCCCGCGAGCGGATAAAATGTCGCGACTGTAAAGTACACACGTGTGTACACTGTGGTTGATTGACTGTCATTCGTAAGTGGCCTTTGTAATTAGCCGGCTGCACTCGCTAGTAGCATGTCCGTGTAACGATTGGCCGTCATCAGCTGTTAGGGAAAAGCTGTAGCTTAAGAACGTTCTTTTGTGAATACGGGCCTCGAATCTCAGTTGCGACCTACCGTCACATAGCGCGTCAGGTATCCCGTCATTGCAATAATAGTTTTGTACGGTGTGATCGAAATCAACGTCGCGGGATGGCGCCACCGGCGCAGGGTTTCGCGTCCACTTTTCCGGTGTTCCCGTAAGTGGTAATTTGGTAACAGCACTCCCAAATTTCGAGGGGCTGCTGGGGTTTTTTAAACAATCCCTCGAGGCCGCCGCAACAAAAATTGGGCGGCTCGTTCGAAGTATAGCTGATATCTTATACGATGTATTTGGCTCGCTTTGAGGAAGAAAACTTCACTCTAACTTAGACACACCGTTTAGAAACGTTAGTACGCTGCTCAGATCTACGCTGCCTCTCTGCGTCGCCTGGTGTCGTCTTTCTTTTGCTTCACGATTTCGACCCAGTTCCATAACTTTTCTTCTTTCGCGTTCTCGTTTCTTTGTTGTCCTTGCCAAACGGGAAAAAAAAAGGTTCACGCCGGGTGTGTCACTACCATCGTATTGCACCCCCCCCCCGCTCCCCCTTTCCCCCACTTGCTTCGCATCGGTTCATTCATGAGCTCTGGCTCGAACGCCTCCGCAACAGCCGAGTGTCGACAGCTTTCCTCCGAATGCCTTGAAGAGCTTTTAAAGGCTTTCTCCCGGAATAAGATTTGTCTCTAAGCACCCAGAAACGTTCGCTTCTTCCCGTTCACTCCGAATATAAACGGGGAGTATACATAAATACAAGACGCCTGGAGAGCTTCTACACTGCTGTTGCTTCTGCAGCCAGCTGCTACGCTCCACGTATACAAAGTTCATCACGAAAAAAAAAAGAAATGCCTGCCACGTCGTGAAGGCAGCAAAGCACAGTGGCGCAGAATGTTGTCCATAGCGCAGGGGAGATGAAACGTTTGAAACACACGCGTCCCCTTTGGAGCCTAGTGAATCTAAAGGACACAAGGACGGGACGAAAGAAGTATGGACAGGGTACCAGCGCTGTTTCTTTGATCAGTTCCCTTTGGAGCGTTCTCGTCGTCTTCTTTTCTTTCATTTCCTTTTTTTCTTCTCTCTCTCTCTCTCTCCGTCTCTCTCAAAGGGAGCACTGCCTGTTTCTTATCAAGTATACCGCCCATTCGAGTTTGCGACAAATGAATCGCGATCTAAGGCACAGCGTACACCGGCCTCTGCATTTGAACGATGTACTCGTGCCACACGAAGTGGTTTCTGCGGAGTTGAAAAATGAGTCCATCGCCAGCAAATCTGTCGCAAACGAGGCTGTCGTACAGGAAAGAAGACCTCTGCAAGTCTACCACTGTCGGCCATCTTGCACTTCTCCAGTCAAGTGCTTGGTTTGTGACGCACTTCATGTAAACTTCATCACGCAGGTGTCGTTTTCCAAAAAAAAAAAAACGACACCTGCGTGCTTGGTCCTCGGGCGTCAAGTTGGCGGCGGTGGCGGCAAAGTTACGTGTTGCGCTCGACTGTTTCCAACTCGTCTTGCGAGCACGCCTCCACACTATATTCTCGAGTGCTGCTTCTGATGCTGCTTTTCTCGCTGGTCTTTCGCCACCCTATACGCCGACACTGCGATGTCGGGTCACCTCAGTGAGAGTATACCTCGTTACCCGCTGCTCCTTGCACCCAATCCTTCTCGATCTATCTTCTTTTCCATCAGTGACAAGTAAGGGCAAATAAAAAAACGAACACTCTGCTTATCTAACGTGGTTCAATTTCATTTCACAGCCCTGAGTACTGCTATAGACATGACTATTTGACTAAAGGTACTGCCATGTTTGACGAAGGATGTTCGACACGCCCCCGCTCTGTCGGCAACGGCGAAGGATTAGTCGTGGCCTCCGAGATTACAGCGGCGCTCCTTGCGTGGTGGTCTTGGAGGCCACGCCCCCTTCTACCCTTACCTATCGTCATAACGCCTGCAACCAATGAGTTACTTGCGCGTGTGCTTCGAGCCGGTGATTTATCCCGTTCTTCGTTAACTAAAAAAAAAAAAAGTGCGAAGTGACTCTCAATTAATACACTAAACCGAGATCTAATTACTCTCTATGTTCCGAAGGCCCATTAGAATAAGTACGCGAAAGATCGCTTTGCCATTTTGACTCTGTTTCAACCAAATCTGCAGCATCTTGAAACAATAGTATGCAACTTTAACGCATTTATGTAATGACAGTTCATCATATAACTAATGACCGAAGGGGGTAACAAGGATAAGCGATACCAAACGCGTGGCTATTGTGAGAGAGAACGGGCGCACCTAAGGGGCGTGGCTATAGTGTTGAGGAAAGCGATCAGAGACGTCAGCGTTGACACGTGCTTCTGAACAGATCGTGCAAGAGTCACTCTATTTATTCCATTAATGACGCTATAGCAAGATACGACGCAAAAAAAACAGCAGTTGGCAAACAAGGCACACGGACCGCGCCAGCTGTTGTTACTGCGCCAGCCAATCACAGAAGCAGACAAAATCGTCGTCATGCGACCACTTCAAAACGGAGTCGTACTTGATACCTTCGGAGCGTCTCCTTTTCTTGAAGAGTTTTTTCGTCGGCGGAAGCGATGAGGTGTGCGACAGACGTGGACAAAGTGTATGGAGTCTGAGCATCTCACTCTTCAAAAGTCGGCGGTACAGTTCACTTCACTGCTGACCCCGTTTTACTCATGAAACTTGACTTCCAACTGAAGTGAAACTTAGCAATAAGTAGTTGCAGTGAAGCAAGCGTTTTATTTCAGTTTAATTTATTATTAGGCTTTCACCGTTCCGCTAAATAGATGAGTGAAAACGTACAAAATTACGCGCTTATATTTTTATTTTTGTGGTTACCGCCTAACAGAGAAAGCTTGAAGTACGAACTGTTTGCAGCCTCGCGGAGGAACAGTGGCTGGCGGTTATGAGGGCGTGGGCAGTGAGCCTCACAGCAGACTTGAATTGTATCCGACTATAGGTTCTTTATGAAGCTCATGTGCAGTTCCTGTTTGGAAAGAACACGTGCTCTTGTTACAAAAGTTAAGCTTTCAGCGGATAGCACGAGAGCCTCGATTTACAGCCACTCCATTCTCCGACTTTTTTTTTCTACTTGGCAACTATAACGTTCTCCCAAGATATTTTTCGCGTCAGCTCTCCGCGATAAAAAATAAAAATAAAACTGTGGCGATTGAGCGGTAAACCCGAGAGAAATGCGTTAGCATTACGTCGCACCTCCTTGAGGTCCCGGATCCATGGTTTAAACCACGTTCATCACATTGCAAAATGTTCCTGACGAGCTCACTCGACAGGCGTCCTGCCTCTTCGAGGAGCGATGTTCAACTGACGGTAGTTGGGCGCAGAACATTCGTGTGTGTATATATATATATATATATATATATATATATATATATATATATATATATATATATATATATATATATATATATATATATATATATATATATATATATATATATATATATATATATATGTGTGTGTGTGTGTGTGTGTGTGTGTGTGTGTGTGTGTGTGTGTGTGTGTGTGTGTGCGCACCTATACATGTGCAGACATACACTTTTTCTGCTTTGACACTGCCAATGCTCACTCAGTAAAAAAAAATAATAAGATGCGGGCGTTATGCTAGTACTTCCGATATACAGGTATACAGGGAGGACGCGCACCATGCCTCCGTACATCCTCACTTGACGGCCCTCTCTCGCATTCCTGCCTTTATATTTTGGACGGGGCGTGTCAGCGTTGACCCGCCGAGGAAAGAAAAGCCATAGACAAGCACACACACACAAACACCTGTCACGGCCGTATTGAGGTCGACGCGCTAGTGCGTCACGGCCAGGTTTAGCGCCGAGAGCAGTGTCCTGGATTGACAGAACGAGAAAGCGAGAGAAGAGGGAAAAAAGGGGGAGCGAGAAACAAGCTTCACGCTGACGGGCAGTTCCCTCACTGCACTGCGAGAGGCGCGGCTTTGCAGACGGGGTAAATAGGCAAAAGGACATGGAGCTCGCATGCAAATCGTGCGCCGTGGTTTTGTGCGCGCGATGCTGCCCGAAGGCGCCTCGGACACACAAGCGCGCGCGGTAAAGAGTCAGCTGAAGTGCAATCACAAGTCAGTTTAAATCTGCTATTTCTTTCTCCTGAAGCTGCGTTTCCATTCGTTTCATTTAAAAAAAAAAGAACAATCCGTTGAATGTTAAAGAATTAAATTAGGGAGAAACGTCCCTTTTCAATTTTGTGCCGAAGCGCTGGTATGCGTCAGTGTGACGTCACGGATATAAACGCGCGCTCTCGCTTTCGGGCCGTTGCAGTGGCGGCAATGTTCTCGAATCTTGGCAAGGGGTCGATTGTTATGGCATTTTCGTTTCAATGCTAGGAAGCGAGAAAGGGATGGGGGTTGTAGACGGGTGGCCTTTCTTTTACATATAAAACAAGCGTATAGACACTGTCAAAATCAGTAGTGCCCTCAACGCACGTGCATGAATTCACCGCGTATCTATCTAATCTATCTATCTATCTATCTATCTATCTATCTATCTATCTATCTATCTATCTATCTATCTATCTATCTATCTATCTATCTATCTATCTATCTATCTATCTATCTATCTATCTATCTATCTATCTATCTATCTGTCTGTCTGTCTGTCTGTCTGTCTGTCTGTCTGTCTGTCTGTCTGTCTGTCTGTCTGTCTATCTATCTATCTATCTATCTATCTATCTATCTATCTATCTATCTATCTATCTATCTCCAATTTTTTTTATTCCCCCTTTTCTCGTCCCGCAGGCTAAACTAGCCAGCCAGAAGCTTTTCTGGTTAGAAATCTCTGCCTTCTATTTTTCTTTCCTCCTCCTCCTCCTCCTGTCAAAAGGCCCTGACGTCACGGGAAAGCTGCTGATGAAACTTAAGCAAGTCGTCGACACCTGCTGGTCTTTCGTTTTTGGGTCATCTCTTGCTTTAACGAACTTCATCTCGTGATAAGTGTGGTCGTTTTACGCAGACGCGCAAATTGCTGAAACAGCTTGTGTCCCTTCAATGGCAACTTCGGCCGGCCGTTTCGGAGCGCTCTAGACCGCTCTCGCGAGCGGCGTTGTCTTCGGCTTCTTGACAGAGAGGGTGCGCCCCTCGCGTTCGACTGGTCCTTCTTCGATCGCTCTCCTCCATCATCGAGCGCCCGAGGCGCTTCGAACCCTGTCGTCGGAGCAGTCGTAGAGACTGAAGCGTTTCCCGCAACGTCATCACAGCACAGCGTCGCCGCTGTTGGCGAGGCTCCACCGTAACTTAGGCAACCTAGGCCACTGCGTGCTGGTGTCTCGGCGAACGTTCGTCCGACCGTCGCCGTGTCCGCCGGTTTCTCCGGCAGCGCCGGGAGCTTTGGATAGGCGAAACATCGGACGTTGGCAGTAGTCACGTGGTTATGCATCTGCCATTTCCTCCTCCGAGAGCGAGTGACACGTCCGGCTTGCGCGCTTGTCCTCCACCTACCAGTTCGTGAAACGCCAGATCTGCCCGACTCTGGTTTGGGGGATCATGGAGGCGGCCAGTCTAGGATACCACAAGAGAGGTACGCTGCTTGCATGGGGAGATGTGCACAGTTATCGACAACTGTGGTTCGCACGCCATGTGTGACGATGACCGTCCGAGCACAAGGTAGTGGGTTGGAGTTCCGGCCGCTTGCGGCCGCGTTCCAGTGTGAACGGCATGCAAATGCTGATGCCTACTGATATATCTATATAGGCTTGCTTTATACAACCCGAGTTGAGTTGCGAGCGCAACCCTTTTACTGGCGCGCACCGTCGACTCGGGCACATTAATGGGCTCCCACACGAATAGAGCATCTCTCGTTTTTATACATTCAGCACCCGCGAACGCTCGCGTCCTTATCTATGACCGGCGTCGTGTGAAGAGGAAGTCCCATTCTACCGCAACATGTGGCGTCGAGCGCGTCGCCAGAGGCGTGGGACAGGATGTGGCGAGGAGGAGGAGCGAGTGAGAGAGAGAGAGACGTGGCTGGCTTTCGCGTGCTTGCGTGCGCGCGAGAGTATAGGTGCGAGAGGTCAACAGCCGCACCTAACACTCGCTCTATATATACTACTTACGGGTACGCCGGGCTGCATGCATGCACGCACGCAAACTAAAGGGCCCCGGCCAGACAGTCAAACCACGCGGAAACGCCGCCCGGCATGACTGACTGGAAAGGTGACGACGTTCGGCCGGCGCTCCCGGTGACAGCTGCCTGTCGACGAAAGGAAACGGGTTTATAACGGCTCCGCGCGGTCTCTTCCCGACGGGCCGCGGTGGTTCCGGAGCATGCGCTTCTCGGCCGCCGACGCCGTTGGAGCTTCGAACTCTTTTAGGCACGTGTTAGAATAATCGTCGCAGGCGCCAAGATAAACAACTAAGCGCACAGCGGCCACCTCAAGTATGCTTGCAATACCGACGACTCCGGCAAAAGAAACACGTTCGCGAAGACAGCGTCAGGAGGTTGCATTGCTATCCAAACAAAATGGCTGAGCCGAGCGGAATGCTTATAAGTTCAATAGGAAGGACGCCTGCAGACAAGAAAGCCTAGTCACGCTATCCTACGCGCCTAATGTATACACGTTGTGTTTATCAAAGGTTCGCACATGCAGAATGTTCGAATACTAGCTGCTGCAACGTGTGCGTTTTTTAGCATTTTCGTGTCGACTCGAGCTGGCGTCTACTCGCAGAGACGTCTTCCATGTTGCATTCTATTTTCTTCGGGATCTCGAAGATGTTTTGTTAGCAATCTGAGTTATTCTGGTTTCGATGCTGGTCGAAATTTAACGCTTTCAGAAGCTGCGCTCGAAAGTGGGACACGCCAAGGCCCCACTTTTATGGTGCAAAGTCATCATTATCAGCCTATTTTATGTCTAATGCAGGAAGGCCTCTCCCTGCGATCTCCAATTACCCCTGTCCGGCGCCAACTGATCCCAGCTTGCGCCTGCGAATTCCCTAATTTCATCGCCCCACCTAATTTTCTGCCGGCCTCGACAGCGCTTCCCTTTTCTTGGTACCCATTCTGTAACCCTAATGGTTCACCCGTTATCTATCCTACGCATTAGCTGGTCCCTGCCCAGCTCCATTTTTTTTTTATCTCTTAATGTCAATTAGAATATCGGCTATCCCCGCTTGCTCTCTGATGCACACCACTATCTTCCTCTCTTAACTTGTTCTCGAGTTCCGTTGCCAACCTCCAAGTTTCTGCCCCATATGGTAGCACCTTTCTTTTCAATCATAGTGGTAAACTTCCAGTCAGGGGCTGACAATGTCTGCCGTATTCACTCCAACCCATTTTTACTCTTCTGTAAATTTTCTTCTCATCATCAGGGTCCCTTGTGAGTAATTGACCTAGATAAACGTACTCCTTCACAGACTCTAGAGGCTGATTGTCGATCTTGAACTGTTGTTCCCTTACCAGGCTATTGAGCATTAGCTTTTTCTTCTGCATATTAATCTTCAACCCCACTCTGAGACTTTCTCTGTTCAGGTCCTCGATCATTTGTTGTAACTCGACTCCAGTGTTGCTGAACAGGACAATGTCATCTGCAAGCCTAAGGTTGCTGAAATATTAGCCGTTGATCCTCACTCCTAAACCTTTCCAGTTTAATAGCTTGAATATTTCTTCCAAGTACGCAGTCAATAGCGTTGGAGAGATTGCGTCTCCTTGTCTGAGCCTTTTCTTTATAGGTACCTTCCTGCTTTTCTTGTGGAGAATCAAGGTAGCTGTGGAACCTTTGCTGATATTTTCTAAGATTTTCACGTGTGCCTCCTGTAATCCTTGATTACGTAATACCTCTATGACTGCTGGTATCTGTTCTGAATTAAATGCCTTTTCATAATCTATGAAAGTCGCATAGAGAGGTTGACTGTACTCTGCAGATTTCTCGACTACCTGATTGATGACACGGATGTGATCCGTTGTAGAGTATCCCTTCTCGAAGCGAGCCTGTTCTCTTGGTTGACTGAATTCGAGTGTTGCCCTCATTCTATTGGAAATTATCTTGGCCAATACTGGGAGTAAGCTAATACGATCTGCGATGCGGACAGTGTAGGTGTTTAGGCGCACCGAGGGCTGATAGCGTCGTGTGTGCTATGGCACATATGCGCTTGCACGTCACCCTCATTCACTAAGTGAAACGTCACTGCATGTTTTTTTTTTCATTTGTTGGCGCTTATTTTGCACTCTAGAATTTAATTGCCCCATGTGCTATAGCGCACACGACGCTATCGGCCCTCGGTGTGCATAGACGCCTATACTGTCCGCGTCGCAGATCGTAGTCAAGACAGGGCTCGCGCGGCAGCGCCATACGCAGCAGCCGCCGGAGTAGAGCGCACCCTTGCAAACATTCGCTTACTAACTAAGTTAACTATCATGGTGTCAGTGCGCACATGCAAACATGAACACCTCACACTCTATGACCGCGAACATTCGCTGTCAAAACGCTGGCGGGAGGAATTGCGGCAGCAGCAGCGAGTGATGCGACTCTTCGTCGCAAACTGAGGAGTGAGTACCCTGTGCACGCAAAGCTACGAGCCGTCGGCACACCTAGACTGTTCCCTCGAAGCAGATCGCTGTCAAGATAAAGCCCGCTGCGACCGCGCGCCGCCGTAGCACGACGCCCCGCCTCCCTCCCCTCCCCTGGTGTCATGCGCGCGACGGAATACGGCGCGCTTACTCGCTTGCGCCCACTCTCAGGAAATTGAGCCGCCATCGTCGGCTCACCGTGGCACGCTTTCACTCGCACACGGCGCACGAAGACGAGGTTATCCCAGTAGGTGCGTGCGTCGCAAACAATAGCAACTGCTAGAGGAGGTCAACCCGGCGAGCCTCTTCCTACGTTCGCCCTACGCCACCGTTCGCCTCGTTTGTCCTTCTCGTCTTCGCTAAGCGTTACCTACCTCTTCCTCTAAGTGGCGTTACTTTGCCGCATGCTTGCGCTCCTTGGAACTTTCCCGCCGTGCGATTTTCACCACCGCCAGGTGCCTTCCCCGTTCGCTTGCTTCGCGGCTTCAGATACCGCCTATTTGAAGAGCTGGACAGGTACGCTTGCACGCAAAAAAAAAGAAGAAAGATAAATAAATAAATAAAACAAATCGCCAGTTTCGCCAGAAAGACGAAGCTCTGCCAGCGATAGCAAGGCTCAGCACGTTGCGCTTGAAATGCTCGGACGCTGTTTTAATTATACGGGAGGGTGACTATACGCGAGTGTGGTGCGACTTACGTGGGTGGCGCCAGCAAATACTTCTGCCATTATTTAAAGCTTTAACAGGCTGCATAAGGCCCGAGGCAATGGCATCGCTCGTACGCCGCTTCGCTACAAGAGCGGCGCTTGTGAATTTACACAACTTTCAGACTGAGAGTAGTAATATTGTTTTGCACATTTTTCAACAGTTTTGAGATATTTAAGATAAGAGGCACGCGCTGTAAATGACATGTTTCATGAATTATGTTTGTGACTGCGGTTCCAGAAAATTGCCAAGGAAGAAATCAATCACGATCCTAATCCCAGCTTGAGCAACTTTGGTGGTTAAGTAGTATCGCATTTGCCTTGCTCAAACGTAGGTGACCGTTGTCTGTACCCGTTTGTCGTTTCTTCATTCTCGATTTTATTGTCCTGGTCATCGCAATTGTGACTCAGTGTTCGTTTGGTCTTGTCTAAATAATTGTTTTCTTATCACACATTTGTATTTACTCCGTCAACGCTGTTGAGGCTAGAGAGAGTTTTTGCAGTGGCTTCTGTGGCACTTATAGTTCAATGTCTTTTGACCGCAAATGTGTGGAACTGTTCCAGTATAGGATCAGTATTGAATGAGACAAGTTTTAATCCTTAGATGTAAACACACTGTGGTATACGGCTACCGAATGCGTTGTTTTAGATCATTATTATTTTTGTTGTTCTTTTCGGGTTGTTTATTTCCAACCCGTCGCGAGGAGCCTCAGATACATGCTCGCGCGAGCGAACCATGTTGGCACGCATGGGAAGCATGGACGGAACGCGCGGAGTGATAACTTTTCTCGAACGAACTTCTTGCGCAGCTCCCACAGCGTTGACTGCTATATGCTTCGGTGGCCTTGGAGTTTACCGCTTTATTACATCTGGTCGCTGAATAAAGGGAAAATCAGACATCCACCCGTTCGTAGCAATTGCTACAAAGGAAACACATACGGGTTCCTCGAAAGAAAAGCCTCAAAGTTTAAGAAAAATTCGTCCCGGTCCGGGACTCGAACCCGGGACCACCGCCTTTCCGGGGCAGCCGCTCTACCATCTGAGCTAACCAGGCGGCTAGGAGATGGCAGGGCGAAGTCGAATTTGTCGACAACACGAAGCAAAGGCAAGAGTTTGACGTAGTAGTCCTGCGGAAACCCGCAAGGTGGAGAGAAGTAATGAACAAAGGGAAAATCAGACATCCAGCCGTTCGTAGCAATTGCTACAAAGGACGCTGGTCTGGTCTGGTCTGGACGCTGATCTGGTCGCTGCTCACGTGGCCGCTTTGCGCGACTTTTAATTGCTGCGGGGACCTTTTGTCTGTGGCGTAACCGGCGCGAGGCAGTTGCCGCGGGACATCGCCGCCACGCTCTGTTTCCACTTACTCTGAGCTACTGTCGTTTCTGCCAGAGGGGTTGTTCTTTCTTGGAGAAGAAGAGTTCCTTCGACAGTGGTCATGTCGTTTCCTGTCAGTGGCTGATGGACGCGTATGGCTCAATTTCCGGCCAGCCTGGTTCTTGTAGCCAGGTCATCAGAAGTATTCATTTAAAGCACATGGAATGTAGGTGCCCGTGATTTCTGTAATTGTGTGCTCTCGTATACATGATCATTTTTGTATACGCACATCTCATGTGCATCGCTTCAAAATTGTGTAAAGTGTCTCAGTCACATCATCATTGTACCATAACCATTGTGTACACTGTATATGTGGAACATCATTTTATACATGTGACAACAAATTTATGTGTAACTGGGCCTTTCCGTAGGTCTGTGTGGTTGTATGTTAGTGAGTGAGGACTCGGACACTACTTTGAAAACGTGCCGTGTGTGCTAAGCGTTGTTCTCTCTCTCTCTCTCTTTTTTGTATACGTTATCGTCCTGGTGGAATTGTGCCGTGATTGTGACTCTGTTCGTATCGTCTCTCGTTTAAATGAACTTTTTCTCTGAACACAGTGCATTGTGCAAATCGAAGCTTCATGGCCAGTGCGTGGATGCCTACCGTAGAGAAGACTTTCTAGAGAGAGGACACTCTCATAGAACCCAGCGGCCTGTGGCCCACCAAGCGGCTAGACGGAAGACTAAACATTCACTTCCGGTTTCGGTTTCCTGGACACCTATATGAGCGGGTAGTCTGAATGCTGAGCGAATGCGCTGCTCGCGGGGTCGGGCATCCGGATACACGTTATTCCTATGCTTTTGTGCATTTCTTAGGGCGTCTATTTGCATATGTCGTTCTCAGCTAGTGCACTGCATGCTTTTAAGGGCAAAAATTTTATTAATTAGAATGTTCAATTGCACTTACCGGTACCGTTACAGGCAACGTAATACTTAGCGGTTCTACTATGACTTCAACTTCTTGTGGAGCCACATATAATAGACACCTCATTAATGAAGAAACGTTTATTGCACGGAACTAAGCGGAAAAATAAATTCGAAGTGACTGCATCCCTTGCAGTTTACAAGCATGTTAATGAACGCCGACAAATATAACGCGCTGACAAGGAAGCTGTACAATGCAGAGTAATCAGAGCAAAATCACTTGTTGCCAGACATAAAAAAGGGGCAACAAGTAAAGGTACTACAACCACACAACAACTTCATTCTCCACGGTAAACGAAAAGAGAAATCCAAAGGAACCCGTAATTTGCAGTTGCATTCGTATACCTGCGACATCCTGCACTCTTTATGCACCTGCAGTCACACACAAATATCATACATAACAAGATATAGATAATCGCTAGGGTTTGTCACCGCAATTCTCGCAGATTAAATTTTTTTCACTGTGGCAATTTCTCCAGTCAGAACGCGAAATAAGGCAAACATTCGCGCCCCGTGACCTACATCATAGAGAAAGAAAAAGACTAAGAGCGGACACTCCGAGCAATCTGGCCTCAGGAACTACGTCACGGCTACGTAACGAACTATTGCTCTCATCAAACGCCAGGGGACGCAGGCGCAAAAAAAAATAAAATGTTGTAATGAATTCTGCTCAATCACTTTACAAAATAATAATTATACACCCAAATTTGGCGTGTTTCTGATACATAAAAGCAGAATTTATCGAAGACACCTTCCGTGCTTTTTGTTCTTCATTCGTACTGCCATCAACACCAATCACCATTCGTCCATCGAGAAGAAATCAACGACACCAGCGGCGTGCCAGCGGGAACGTCTCGTGAACGTCGGCTGCGGCGGTGTTCTTGTGTGTAAGAAAGGTGAGTCACGTTTGTAAGCGAAGCTTGGAGTAATTGACTTGTGAGCGGGACGAGGTTCGCTAAAAAAAGCAGTTTGCGGCTCTATATGAGGCGGCTAGACGCGAACAACGCGAAAAGCATGCCCCCTCAAGAAACGGGTAGCAAGAGGGCTGTACTAGCTGTACTTTCTTGCTATCCCCACCGAGAACGGCATAATCTTTGTTGGTTGCGTTCCGTGAAAATAATCAAACTACGCGAAGCTGCCATTAACTTGCACCGGTTCACGGCTGTGCACTGCACTGCGACTCGCAGCTTGTCAGACGCCATCGAGACGCTGCGTCTCGGTTTGCGAGGGTAAACCGTCCTTGCCCAGCGCTGTTTGCGATAACCGCGGTATCGGCGTTCCATTGAAATAGTTCGTGTTGGCGGACTAAAAATGATCTGCTGGACAACGCTTAAGATCGATATCATGAATTGCACATTTCAGGAAAATTACGGTTTCGAGAAAATTGAATTCCTAAACCGCGTTTAAATGATCGCGTCACGGTTGACGGTCTTTTCGTTGGCCCGTTCTAGAGGCTGACGAACGCTGGAAAGAACATAAAAGACGCCACGCTGATTCAGACCGAAAACGGCGTTCCGGGGACGGGCGCTACCTAAATAAAGAAAGCAGGATGTTAGGCACGCTGTAGCCAAGTTTTGCTTGCTCGTTTCCCTTATAGAGTAAGGGCTCCTGAATATTTTAACGATATTGCTTGCAAACGATGGCATGTGACATAAACAGCGAGCATAGCTCATTGCGTTTGGTACTTTGCGAGGTGTGTATCTACGGCTCCGCACGGACGGACGCTGGTGAATGCGTCCGTGCGGATTGTTTATACAGAAAAGTAACGGTGGGGAAAAGCCACCAATGACTACTGCATGTACTTATTGCGGCGGCCGTGTTGGGAAGTACTGCGCATTCTAGTAATTTTTGGTTCCTTATCAGTTTTTCGTGGCGAAGGCATTGCACAACGTATTGTCGCGTAGGCGTGGCGAGGCGCGCATTTGAACAAAGGCCTCGTATTTGGACGTTTCGAATGTAGGTTCATCACGCTTATGTGAACTGCTATTTTGCCTACCAATGTACTCCTTATACTGAGTACGTACAGGGGTGTCGAAAACTTCCCAGGTCGCGATGCCCTCCATGGGATTAAATAGGATGGCGGCCTGGGAACTTTTGAACACCCCTATACGGGGTATTAACATTTATCCTTGTAAGTCCGGGTTATATGGGTCAGAGGTCATGATGTGTCGGTGGTTTTATATTGTGCATCGGTTCGCTATTCATTCAAAGCGGTTTCCTGGTAGAGTTATGACGTGTACATATGTTTTTGGTAATTAATGAAGCATGCACTTATTGATATTTTCAGACCGTGCTGATGCCATGCCGTCCGGCGGTCCAAGCTACGGCAGCTGCTGCTGTGTGTCGTGGTGCTTTGACAACGGCAGAACCCAGAAGAAGCCTATCTTGACTTGGAATAAACACATTGCGGAAACTCTGTCTCTTTGATACATATGAGCGCTTGTACCAAAACACAAAAGACAAGCGCGATGGATAAAGCCGTAGTGAATTATGATTACCTCTATCTCCATCTGTTACAACTTCATCGAAATAAAAATTGCGTCACTACCTCAATTCACACCAAATATTGAACTAGACAAAAGAGTGAATAGCTACATCAAAGCGACAAATAAAAGCGTTGCCATTTGGGTGACGAAAAGTGGTCTGAAATGACAAGCTTCCACGACAGCCCAACGTCGGTTTCGAGGGGTAATCCAAATTTCGCGCCAGCGAAACCGAAACAGGAAGTGCAGGCCAGTTGCTCTCATCAACCGCCAGGCGCGCTAGGTTCGATTGGGCCGCTGGGGGTGTATGGGAGTGGCCGCTCTTAACTTTTTTTTTCTTTCTCTATGCCTACATGAACATAGCGCACAGACAAATGACGGAAAGATTCAAGCGAGTATGGACCACTAAATTATCAGTTTGAGCAAGGCAAATGCTATACTACTCAACCACTAAGGTTGCTCAAGCTGGAATCAGGTTCTTGATTAATCTGTTTCTTTGGCGTGTTTTAGAAACGCAGCCACAAACGCAGGTCATGAAACATATCATTCATAGCGGATGCCTCTTATCTTTAGTCTTTTGACACTATAAAAAAAAAGTGCGAAACAGTGTCACTACTCCCATAATCTCAAACTTATGTAAGTTCACTAGCGCCGCTGTTCACGTGTAGCGCAGCGGCGGCTGAGCGATGCCGTTGCCTCAGGCCTTATGTAGTGTGTTCAAGCTTTAAATGGTGGCAGAACTATTTGCTGGCGCCACCCGCGTACGTCGCATCAGCGTATAATTAATTGATTAATTAACTAGTAATTAATTGTGTGCTATGACTGTAACCTATAGGTGCAGCCACAGCGCACAAACACGCTGTGTCACGGACCGCCGGCCACTTTCGCCACGGATCACGCACTACAATACTACAATACTACAATACTACAATACTACAATACAATACAATACGATACAATACAATACAATACGCAAGGCCTCACGCCGGCCTTTGCGGTCGTGAAAGCGATGACGGGAGCGTACCGCTGGCACCTTTTGGCTCTTGAGCAAACGGAACAACGTTCAGAGTGAAAACAGGAACAGCGTAACACAGGACGACCGAGTAAAGTGCACTGGACAGAGCGCTGACTAGCAACCAAATGTTTTATTTGCAGAAGCAGCATATATGAAGACGTCCTTGAATGCGACATAAAGAACAGGAAAAGAAGGATAAGAAGGATAAGCGTACGTCAGCCAAGAAGATAATCCGCTTCTTTTGTTGAGAGCGCAAGGGACGCAGAACTGACGCGCGTTCTGAGAAGTGAGAACAACGTTCCTCCCCAAATATAACGTAGTGTTTGCCTGAGAAAAAAAAAATGGTCCCTTTAGAATTTTCTAAGCTGTTGATCTAAGGACGCAAAGGCAGCTGTGTCTAATTTCGCTGAAGCTACGCAGCGCGCGCAGCGTTTGAAGTACAAAGAAAGGTAAAAGAAAAAATGTAGCCTTTCGTTCAAGACGCAAGAACGATGCCGATATGAAAGCAGGAGAGGCTTCTTCCGCACCAGGGACTGGAGTTAGCGCGAAGCCACGATGTATTCAAGTTCGCGCGAGGCTACACGCTGCCGAAACGCACTGAAATGCAAATGGCTTGCGGCTGGGCGAGGCTTGCCTTCATGCCGTGCATTAAAAAGCCACAAGAACGTAATGCAGTCACAACTATTCAACTTATTACATAAGTAAAAGGGTGTAGTCTAAAAAAAATTAAATTGTGGGGTTTAACGTGCCAAAACCACTTTCTGATTATGAGGCACGTCGTAGTGGTGGACTCCGGAAATTTCGACCACCTGGGGTTCTTTTTAACGTGCACCTATATCTAAGTACACGGGTGTTTTCGCATTTCGCCCCCGTCGAAAATGCGGCCGCCGTGGCAGGGATTCGATCCCGCGACCTCGTGCTCAGCAGCCTAACACCATAGCCACTGAGCAACCACGGCGGGTAGGGTGTAGTCTGATTAGGAACAAAAATTTTTAAAAGTATAAGATTGTGTGTCAACTCGATAAAAAAGAATTTATCACTCGCGCCAGCTAGCGGCTGTGTGGAAGACTATAGGCTTTCACGTGATCATGAGGCACTTCCTCAGGCCATATTTGCCCGAGCATCCTCTCTTTATAATTTTTTTCTCTATGTGCCTATATGTGACAACCGGGAATAACGAATTAACATGGATGTACGCAGAACATCATGGCGACGGCGATGCGGATGGCAAACACTTCCCTGGAGTGTGCATATAATTGACATTGCAATAAAATATGGGGTGGCAGGTGGTACAGAGGCTAATTCATTGCCAGCCCCGTCGAACTATGCAATGAGAAATGCTATAGTTGTAAAGTTATGCCTTCTACGAGACTTCAACATAAACGTTACACGGCGTTTAAGCAACGTCGCGTTGGAATACATCGTATCACGAGTAATCATCACTTGCAAATAAAATCTAGGTGTCTTACGAATATGTCTGGGAATACATGCGCTATAGGCTTATATGCCAAGAGAGTGCTAGGTAGTATTCGGCATGAGATAATGGTCGCACACCGACACAGTTCTTAAAGAATGGTTAGGGCAAAATTATCGTTAACAGATAGAAATACATGGATTATAGCTAAAGGCGAGATGTAGCAAATGTACTGCACGGAATTTGATATTATAAAAATTGTAAATTATGGTGTTTTACGTGCCAAAACCACTTTCTGATTATGAGGCATGCCGTAGTGGGGGACTCCGGACATTTCGACCACATGGGGTTCTTTAACGTGCACCTAAATTGAAGTACACGGGTGTTTTCGCATTTCGCCCCCATCGAAATGCGGCCGGCGCGGCCGGGATTCGATCTCGCGATCTCGTGCTCTGCAGCCAAACACCATAGCCGCTGAGCAACCATGGCGGGTACTTATATTCTACGCGAGAAAAATTCTGATTTGCGTAGGTCACGTGTTGCGGCGAGAGCAGAGAACCGCGGGTCTATTATAGGTAAAACATACCGTGCGCCTAGGGAAAAGAAACGCACTCGACAGCGTTGGAAGTAATCATTGCGGTGAGGTTGGAAAAATTTGGAGACATGTGATTAAGTCTTCGACTGATTGCAGATAGGACCGGGAGAAGTACATTTCTCTTGGAGAGTCATTTGTGCTGCAGTATATATAGACGTAAAACATGTTGATGAATGAATTTGTCTCGTAAGTGAATCGCTATCCCTTCTCCGTTGCTGCTTTCAATTTTATCGTTGTACCACGCTGTTTCTTTCGCAAACGTGTACATACAGCGGGTCAGTCTCTTATAGTCTCAATTCGGGAATACCAAAACGAAGCATGCAACCTACCGAACGTCATTATGCTGTCAGACGACTGAAGGAGCACTACGCGCAGTGATCCGACCTATGCGCGCACCGGTAAACAATGCCGTTTCCGGTAACCACCGACGTGAGGGCGGCGTTCCCGCGCCTCCGTGAATCTCAGACGCCGCGATAGGCGACCTCGGCCTCCAGCTCTGCATTCGCCGGTTTCTCAAGCATCTTTCTAAGGCCGTTCCCAGCATACGTACGCCGTCGATCATCGCGACAACGTTGGGTCGGTCGATTCTCGCCGGGTCGTACATATGTAGACGTTTGCTCACCCACGCCGTGGGAAACGCCGCGTGCGCATTTCCCTAGAGATGTGTACGCAACCCGCACCACGTGGTTTCCGTCTAGTTTACCGTACAGTACGGCTGTGTGTGTATATGTATGCTGCGTGCGTGCGTGCGGGCTTTAGCGGTTGTCAGGATTGGGGGCTCAATCCCTTCGTCCGTGGTCCTTTGCCAAGATTGGAGTACGGCATGAATTCGAAGGTAGCTGGCCCATGCCGTCGTCCAACTTATTTACGCTGAGATCGTTGATGAAGTGAAGAACTGCTTCTCATCGAGAACGAGGAAAAAGGGGTTTATTTACAGAAAATTAACTCAGTCTAACATGACTGTTTGAGAAAAATAGTATTAGTCCAACAGGACTGCATGAGAGAAGTGAACCAGTCTAACATGACTGCTCAAGAGAAGTGCGTCCAACAATCGCACAACCACAGTTTTTATACACTCGATCCGCTGGTCCTACGACGCGGCGGCTGTTCGTTTACACACCACCAACTCGCAGCTGCTCTGAAGACCAGTTTTCAGACACAAAGGCACACACATTCCGAAGCCCAAGCGACGGCGTTGAAGGTGGTGCCGTTCCGGAAAATCGACGCCGCTCGAGGGACGCCCGTTGTTTTGCCTTCAGGCGTGTCAGATCAGCGCCGCGTTGAGGAACTCTGGAATCATTGTCCACACACCAAACTCGTCTTGTCACAATGTCGAAGCGGGCTGGAGGAAGGCGGCGGATTCCAGCGCAAAGGTCGCTTCTTTGAACGCCTCGCAGCTGCAGCGGCGGAGAGCGGGAGGTGCGCGTCTTGCACCCCTTGTCGTAAACGGGTGGCAAGGTGACAATCTTGTTGTGCAACCCGCCGTTCTTTACAGCGCCTCCATGGCCCCAAAAGTCTCGACTGTCTAGCGCTGACAACCGCTAGGCAGGAAGAGAACGGCTGCTGGTCAGGGGGGGGATTGATGTCTTGGCTCGCAGCGACCACTTGTGCATTGATGTCACCGCCCCAAAACATCCAACAAGGACAGGCAACTGCAAAATGAACCCCACAACACGGCTCTGCGCCGAGATGACGTGCATTGGCTCTCACTTTAGACTCGCTAGGCTTCAAAAAAAACAACAACAACATAAGTGCAGAAACAAAAAAAATGCTGCATTTCACTATGCCAATTTCTGAAGCAAATTCCTGCTGACAAATTCAGCAATCATGGAGGGAATCCTGCTAAATGAGAGGGGATCTTCTTCGCTTAATAAAATTAACACTAGTAACCCTAAAATTTAGGCGGGACCCTCAAACGCAGAATTCAAATTAGCCTGCTCAAACCATCCGCATTGCTATGCAACTTTCCCTTCTTATATCTAACGGAGAAGTTGTACTCTTGGAGAGTGAGGCTCCATCGGAGCAAGCGGCCGTTTTTGTGTGACATTTGATTGAGCCACGTCAGAGGACAGTGGTCGGTCTCGAAGATGAACTTCGCTCCGTACAAGTAACACGACAACTTCTGGGCGGCCCAAACCAAACAAGCGCATTCCTTCTCTGAAGCGCTGTAGGCCTCCTCTCTTACATTTAGTTTACGGCTGGCGTAGAGGATAGGATGCTCCTCGTTATCGTCGCCGACTTGACTAAGTACCACGCCCATACCTCTGTCGCTTGCGTCGCATTGAACTATGAATTCCTTTGTGTAGTCTGGCGCGCGAAGCACAGGGCGAGAAACCAATAGCGTCTTCAAACTTTGGAAAGCGTTCTCTTTGTCCTTATCCCAGTGTACGTTACTCGGTGCTCCCTTTCGGAGGGCGTCTGTTAATGGACTTGCCAATTGCGAGTAATTCGGAATGTACCGTTGATAGTACCCCACAAGTCCCAAAAATGAACGAACGTCCGTTTTCGTGCGCGGCTGAGAAAAATCTCCAATCGTTGCTATTTTCAGCTCAGCCGGCCGTCTCATGCCCTGACCAACAACATGGCCCAGATAAGTAACCTGCGAACATCCAAACCTACACTTTTCCGCTTTCATCGTTAAGCCGGCTTCCCTCAACCGTGAGAACACCTGTTTGAGGTGCGATACGTGTTGTTCCCAGCTGTCCGAAAAAATGGCTACATCATCAAGATAAGGTAAGGCGAACTCCTGCAAGTCTTTTAGGACAATATCCATTAACTTAGAGAAGCTAAACGGCGCGTTCTTCAGCCCGAAGCTGAGTGCGAGAGGGCGAAAAGTGCCTACAGGCGAGACGAATGCGGCATAGCGGCTGGCACTTTCTGAAAGGGGAACTTGCCAGTACCCCCGCACGAGATCTATAGTTGAAATGTATTTAGCAGCGCTAACTCTTTCAATTCGTTCCTCAATGTTGGGTATCGGGTACAGCTGATCCCTAGTGATCGCATTTAACTTCCTGTAGTCAACACACGGACGAGGGTCCTTGTTAGGGGTTTCTACGAGTATTAGCGGTGACGTGTAGTCACTCTCAGCGGGCTCAATAACTCCCAACTCTAGCATGCGCTGTATCTCGGCCTCCATAATCTCTCTCTGTCTTGGAGACACCCTGTAAGGTTTTGATCTTACTGGTTCGGTAGAGGTCAGCTCAATTTCATGCGTTATCAGTTCGGTTCTACCCGGCCGATCGCTGAATCTGTCGAGATATTCCCCTAACACCCCTTTTAGCTCATCTAGCTGCTCGGGTCTTAGAGCATGCGAGCTTACCGAGTGTTCTACTACTTCTTCTAGGCCGATTTCAGAGTTGGAGGTTGCCCTATACTCCTTAAACTTGGTACCAATGCCATCCGGCTCTTTGACAGTATAGTTAACGACTCCGCTCCGCTCTACATACGGCTTCATCAAATTACAGTGATATATCCTCACTTCCTTCCTGCGACCGGGCATTCTCAAAGCATAGTTAGTTTCTGAAAGTTTGTGCAACACTTTAACGGGCCCGTCCCAGTGAACTTCAAGCTTGTTCTTTCTTGAAGGTTTGAGGATCATTACCTGGTCTCCGGCGTTAAACGTACGAAGCCTCGCATTCCTGTCGTAATAGAATTTGGCGTTCTTTTGAGCTAGTGCCATGTTCTTTCCGACTAGTTCTTGGGTTGCGCTTAGCCGTTCCAGTAAATTTAGCCCGTATTCAACCACGGTTGGACTCTCCCCTCTTTCCTCCCACATCTCTCTTAACATTCTCAGTGGAGAACGGAGTGTCCTCCCATACACTAGTTCTGCTGGAGAGAACCCTGTCGCTTCATGTGGAACCGTTCGCAAAGCAAACAAAGTTGCCGGCAGACAGTTCTCCCAGTCCTCCTTGTGCTCGTAACAGAGCGCACGCAAAACTCGCTTAAGCACCGAATGCCACCTCTCTACACTGTTTGACTGAGGGTGATAGACAGAACTGTGAATTAACTTTACCCCGCACTTTTGCAAGAATGTGGAAGTCAGTGCGCTCGTGAATACTGACCCTTGATCTGCCTGAATTTCGGCTGGAAACCCAACTCGTGCAAACACTGTCAAAAGCGCGTCTACTACTTCAGTGGAGCTAAGCTCTTTCAAAGGGATTGCTTCTGGAAACTTGGTAGCTGGACACAGCATGGTAAACAAGTACCTGTAGCCTGATTTTGTTTTTGGAAGAGGCCCTACCGTGTCTATTACAAGCCGTCTGAAAGGCTCTGTTATTAAGGGCACTACCTTCAGTGGAGCTTTCCAAGTCTCTCCTGGTTTACCAGAACGCTGGCAGGCGTCGCATGATCTTACAAAGTTTTCTACATCTTTGAAACAGCCAGGCCAGTAGTATTCCATAAGCAATCTTTCCTTTGATTTGTTTATGCCTAGGTGGCCGGACCACCCATTTCCATGACAAAGACTCAAAAGGTCCTCCCTATACTTAGTAGGTATGACTAACTGATCTAAAATCCTACCCTTTCGATCTCTGTAATGCCGATACAACAAACCTCCTTTCTCATGTATCGTTACGTTGCGCCTAGCAATGCCTTCTTTAGCTGTGTTACGTAATTTAGCTAAGCTCTCATCATTCTTTTGCTCAGCTGCCAGTGACTCTCTATCCACGCGTAAGAGTTGATCAAAGTTCTTTGAGGCCGGTGATAACAACGACCCTGTCTCGCTTGGGAGCGCGTCTGCATGCTCTTCCTGCAGGCTAGAACTCTGACACTCTAGTGCTACGCTCTCATTGAGCTGGTCAACTGGCAGGCTCTCCTCAACTGTTCTTTTGTCCCTCGGGCCTAGCTCGGATTCGGGGATTGAAGCTATCCCCTTTTCTGCTTCAGCTGGAGGAGCTTGAGCATTTTCAGCCGAAAGCGCCGAGATCTTACGAGCTTGGCCTCTGGTCAATGCCTGTACTATGCCCTCTCCTAGTTTGAGCCCTCTGTCACGCAGTAACTGATTCGAACGATTCGAAAAGATGTAGGGATACTGCAGTGACAAAAATTTGGAAACTGCAGCCTCAGTCTCTAGCTCCCCGAATGGTCCACTGATTTTGACTTTGGCCATGGGCAGACATACGCTGTGTTCTTCTACAACCTGTTTTATCCATGCTACTTCTCCGGTGAAGTCCTCTACCATCACGTAAGACGGATGGACAATGTCCAGCGTGGCGGCACTGTCTCTTAGCACTCGGCATGGTTTTCCATTAACTTGCAGGTCGTGGAGATATGGACTTAAAAGTTCCATATTCTCATCCTTTTCCTCCACGTAGGAAAAAACTACGCTAGGCTTCTCGCAGTTTACAGCTATATGTCCCAGTTTGTGGCATTTGTAACAGCGAATTGGTCTAACAGATTCGAATTTTCTTTTCTGTTCTTTTTGTGTGGTTTCTCCGTTAAGTTTCTCCTCGCTCTTTTCTGCGGGCTTTTCCGCCATGTCTACAGGCTCGGATCGTCTAGTTTGCGCACCCTTTTTGAACGGAAATGGCTTCCGCGGTCCATTTCGACCGTCCCAGTTTCCCTCCTCGGCGTTCAACTTTCTACGGGTTGCGTACTCTTCGGCTAATTCAGCCGCCCTTTCCACAGTGTTTACATTACCTCTATCTTGCACCCACAGTTTCACAGCTTGGGGGATGGTTTTGTAAAACTGCTCTAGACACATGCATTCAATGATCATGTCTCTGCTGTCGTACGCTTCCGCGCTTTTAAGCCACTCGACTAGGTTGGCCTTTAAGCTATATGCAAACTCCGGATAGCCCTCGCTATCTTTCTTGCCTGTGCTCCTAAACCTTTGCCGAAAAGCTTCGGCTGAAAGGCGGTATTTCTTCAGGAGACTAGCCTTAACTTTTGCATAATCATATGCATCCTGCACACTCAGTCTGGCGATTACTTCCGCCGCCTCACACGGCAACATAGACAGCAACCGCTGTGGCCATGTACTCGGGCCGAAGTTCATCTTTTCGCAAGTCCTTTCAAAATTGCATAGGAACAAGCCTATGTCGGTCCCGACCTCAAATGGCTTTAATAGCCTGTCCATGCGGTACGATTCTGCCTCACTTGATCGTCCCAGAGCGCCTTCACTTCCTTGAGACATCTCCAAACGTTTGCTTTCAAGTTCCAGTTGCATTTTTCTTAACTCGCGATCTTTATCGCGTTCCTCCCTTTCTTTATCGCGTTCCTCTCTCTCTCGTTTTTCTCTTTCTTTTTCCCGTTTCTCTCTCTTTTTGAGAAGTTCCAATCCCATTTCAATATCTTGCTCACTGGCCTGATTGGAAATTAGCTCCAATAATTCCGATTTGAGCATTTCCTTGCGTACATCTAGGCCCAGTTCCTCACCAACTATCAACAACTCGTCTCTCAGCAGTGTCCTTAACTCCATGACTGCTGCTTTACTGCCTTGATTCTGCTCTCTAAATCTAGCTAGGAAAACACAACCTAGCTAACACACAACAATCTAGCTTCCCTACTGTTCTAAACAGAACAACCACAAAATGAAGCCTAGAGAGTCAAAGCAAAAACCAAGCACTCACCACAGATACAGCACCATGTCGCAAAGTCCATCTCACCGCTGTCAGCCAGTTGTCAGGATTGGGGGCTCAATCCCTTCGTCCGTGGTCCTTTGCCAAGATTGGAGTACGGCATGAATTCGAAGGTAGCTGGCCCATGCCGTCGTCCAACTTATTTACGCTGAGATCGTTGATGAAGTGAAGAACTGCTTCTCATCGAGAACGAGGAAAAAGGGGTTTATTTACAGAAAATTAACTCAGTCTAACATGACTGTTTGAGAAAAATAGTATTAGTCCAACAGGACTGCATGAGAGAAGTGAACCAGTCTAACATGACTGCTCAAGAGAAGTGCGTCCAACAATCGCACAACCACAGTTTTTATACACTCGATCCGCTGGTCCTACGACGCGGCGGCTGTTCGTTTACACACCACCAACTCGCAGCTGCTCTGAAGACCAGTTTTCAGACACAAAGGCACACACATTCCGAAGCCCAAGCGACGGCGTTGAAGGTGGTGCCGTTCCGGAAAATCGACGCCGCTCGAGGGACGCCCGTTGTTTTGCCTTCAGGCGTGTCAGATCAGCGCCGCGTTGAGGAACTCTGGAATCATTGTCCACACACCAAACTCGTCTTGTCACAATGTCGAAGCGGGCTGGAGGAAGGCGGCGGATTCCAGCGCAAAGGTCGCTTCTTTGAACGCCTCGCAGCTGCAGCGGCGGAGAGCGGGAGGTGCGCGTCTTGCACCCCTTGTCGTAAACGGGTGGCAAGGTGACAATCTTGTTGTGCAACCCGCCGTTCTTTACACGGTGTCTCTGTGGCAATGTACATTGAAGAATAAACTGCAGCGGTGCTGCAACCATGCGCTACAAGTGTTTGCGCGGTGCGGCGTCCAGTCGTGATGCGAGAGGACGCCTGTGCGTCTATCATAAGATCTTGCTCCTCCTTTCCTGATTCTCTCTCTCTCTTCTATCTATCTATCTATCTATCTATCTATCTATCTATCTATCTATCTATCTATCTATCTATCTATCTATCTATCTATCTATCTATCTATCTATCTATCTATCTGTCTATCTATCTATCTATCTATCTATCTATCTATCTATCTATCTATCTATCTATCTATCTATCTATCTATCTATCTATCTATCTATCTATCTATCTCGCTCTTCTTTTTTTTGGGGGGGGGGGCGTATTTCTCGTGGGGGTGCCGTGTTCGTCTGTAACTTTCGGCAGACACGCTGTTGCGTTGTGTGCTTCACCGTAAAGGCGGAGAACACCTGGACGCAGACACCTAACGACGTGGTAAACGCGTGTGCGTGGTGCATTTCCAGGGCAATCGTACGTTTCGGCTTATTTGACTTTGCTGCTCTTGTCGCGACCGACACGCGAAACCGGTTGCATGAAACCGCAAACATGACAGATTGTCTCTGTTGTTTCGTTCTCACATTCTTATGACGCATTAATTTAAAAAAAGTAAACACTGCGGTTTCACGTGCCAGAAGCGCGATATGATTGTGAAGCACGCCGTAGTGGGGAACTTCGGGTTGATTTTGACCACCCGGGGTTGTTTGGCGGGCGCCTGATTCACGAACCTACTTGGATTCCACCGCCTCTTACGCCAGTGAAAAAAAAAAACAGAAAACAAAAAAAAAACAAATGCCGAGATAAAGGACGTGCGTCGTCTGCTGCATATTTGAATGCGTCTTCCATTATTATTATTATTATTATTATTATTATTATTATTATTATTATTATTATTATTATTATCATCTGCCGCGCATTTTCTCGCCATATTTGGAACTGGAACCGGAATCGGCATTCGCTGTCCGGTATATGCGCATAATGCGGCTGAAAAACGCGCATCACAGCCGGCATCAGCAGAGGAATGTCACCGGGATATCTCTGACGCGAAGCAAATAGAATAGCCCGAGAATGTTGCTCACCATTCGTCTCCGTCTGCAGGCTATAGCAATATTCAGAAACTTGTACGGCCGTGTGAGTTGGAAACAGATTCTTCGTAGAAGAGGCCCGACGCTATGTTGGGTGTCCCAGCTAACGTTGTCCAAGAACTTCAACGAAAAGAAAAAAGAAAACCCAGGTAGTTCAAATTACAACCTTAAGATTTTACGTTAAGGATTTCGGGTCAGACCTCCGATGTTCGAACACTGTAAGTTTCATATCTGTATCTTGAAGCGTGTTTTTCTTTTCCAATCTTTTTTTTTTCTTGAACAGCTTGGCTAGCGTTAGCTGGGACACGCGGTGTATAGCACTTAAGCGAATCGTTTCGGTACTGAAAACGGGGCGTCATTTGTGACGACGCTTATAAACGGCGGTCTCTATCACATTGTGCGCATGATTTCGTGCTTAATCCTCCTCTTGGGTCGAAACAGCACGCCCAAGAGCACCTCTTTATTTGAGTTTCCTTTCTTTCTTTAACCTCGTCACTCCCGCCAGCCAGTTTATAAACTTAGCAGAAAGCAAGAAAGCGCTCACACATCAGCTAACGCCGTATAAATGGTTCGTAAAGCTCGCCCGTCGAGGCCCACTTTGCTCGTTCGCGGCAATCTCTCGGGTTCCTTCTTACCCCCGCATCGAGTTCGTGTAGGTACCTCTCTCCGTAAAACGATTGAGAGTTCTTTTACGCTCCGCGCAAACCACTCGCCTCAAATGGAGAACAAACGTCTCTCTGGCTTTCCTCTTTCACTCCCACGATTCTCGGGAACGGGTACCGCGCGCTGCTGTTTCTGAGTGGGAGGGCGGGGGGTGAGAGGCGGAGAGGGGGAGGGGGGGCTTTCTCAGCAGCTGGAGCCATGTTAAGCACCGGCAACGCGGTCTGCGCTTAAAAGCCCCGGCCAGGCGATGTAGCGGGGAGCCGCTACAGCTGTAGCCCGAGTGCTCGGAGACTTAACAAGCAATATGTATTCTTATCCCGCCTTCTTCTCGCTCGCTGTGTAAGCGTGTTTTCCAGCGCCGTTCGCGTTTGCGCGTACATTTCTTTGTTTGTCGTTTTCGCAGCGGCGGCGCTGCTAACGACGAGAAAATCGCCCCTCCGGAGAATGCAGTCGTCGCATGTATAGCCTGCGTTTAGCGAGAGAGGAGTCTCTCCGACGGCGCTAAGCGGTGTCTTTCACCGCACGCCTCCCTGCTTGCTGAGGAAAGAAACTTCGGCGGTTGCATCATTGAGAACGGTGTTCTTCTCTTTTCTTCTCTGCTCCTTTCTTTCTTTCTTTCTTTCTTTCTTTCTTTCTTTCTTTCTTTCTTTCTTTCTTTCTTTCTTTCTTTCTTTCTTTCTTTTCTTTTTGGCATTCGGTTTCTTTTGTCTGTTGTTGCTTCCCTTATTTCGTTCACGCTCAGCGTCGGGCGAGAATATTCAGAGAGACGGGGAAAAAAAAAAGAAAAGTAGGCTTTAATCGAGGCACTGCAGCCTGCCTGCAGCAGGAACCATAGAATCAAAAGGGAGGGCAGCGGCAGAAGCGGGAGCCAATTTTCGCGCCTACTCGGTTTCTCCTCTCTTTTTTTCTTTATATATATTTTTTTACAGCGAAGCTGTGTACCTCTACCCCCCGATGCTTTGGCGTGTCCGTGGGCAAAAATGTGGGCCGATCCCGGAGGCAGTGCAATAACGGGCCGACCCGCGGCGGAGGTGAAGCGGGCTTCAAGCAGTCTGCCGATAATAATAATAATAATAATAATAATAATAATAATAATAATAATAATAATAATAATAATAATAATAATCTTTATTATGCGCCACTAGAATAAATACGTCGTAGGTGGGCCTACCGAAGTCTGAGTGGCTTGTGCGGATACGCCCGGCAGCGTTGGCAACAGCGATAGGGTCAGGGTATGTACAGGCGCTACCTTAGTGCCGACGAAACGTTGCGCAAACTAAGAAAAAGAAAATACAAGGTGATATATGCTATTCCAGCGGAAAGTGAACCGGTTTCGAAGGACAACCATTACGGGAAAGAAATCGGAAGAAGATGTGGGTGTCTGTGCTTTTCGGAAACGAAACACCTGTTCACAATATTATCCTAACTATTTTACGTATGTTGTCTCCAACAAGAGCGCAGTCATTATTAGGTAAAAAGAAACATGCTTAATGTTTAACTTGTTAGGAATTCAACTTAAGCTTAACAATTGTCGAACCGCTAAAGAAAACGTGGACCGAAATATAAAGTATTACTCAGAGCCTGCGAGGGGGTTCCTTCTTATGGCTTAGAAGCAGCGGTGCGCATTGAAATTCGGTCTTTCGTAAATTTTGGTTTTGTCTTGATGTCCTATTGTTCCATCCTAAACAAAAAGGAAAGAGAAAACATACTCGTATGTATTGAATATGTAATCCCATCTCCATCCACGTTACCATTGCGTCGAAAATTGTATGATTAATATTATGTAACGAGACCATACCATGTGAAGATGTAAACTCGATACATCAGCCTTTTGTTGTTGTGACATGTGGTTTTGTTCAATAAAATTCCATTTGCGTGTTGTCCCTACTTGGAATGGTCCGGAGGCCGTCGCGTCAGTTCGCCTCTCTGAGGTCTACTGCGTTCAGCACATGCGAGGCCTCAAAGTCACCGTCAAGAGCATGATTCCATGACTAATATTCGATGCTGGCTGCCTTGTCATCGGTGGCGAGCGTTGTCCCGTCGGCCCGCAGCTCACCAGCGTAACCTGCCTCTTTCTGCCTTCCTTCGTTCCGAACGAAGTCCTCGTCCAGGCGCTATCACCATACGGCAAGGTTCTGTCCGTCAACGTTGGGTCTTATGAGCGGACGACGTGGCGTGCTCACGGGCACACGCTTCCTTAGTGTGGAAATGGGTACCACGACCCCGGTCCCCAATTACCTGCGAGTCTCTGGTCATGCATCGTGTGACATTTGACTACCGTGGCTCGCAACGCGTGTGTCGTCGGTGCGGCTCCAACGACCACTACCGTGCACAATGCAACGCAGCGTTCTGTGGCCATTGTGGTATATCCATGGCCCCGAAAGCGACGGATGTGACCGTCCTTGTCGGCGTTGCGGGGACGGTCACCCTACGGTCGCGTGCCCTGTGCGGCGTTCATACTCGGACGCTGCTACTGGAGCCTTTCCCCCCTTACCGCCGGCGTCAACTGCGGTTGAAACTGCGCGTGACGACGCCACCAAAGAGATTGTCTTGACACCGCATCAACCAGCGTCGACAAATGAAAAAAATGGCTGTGGCTTAGGTAAGGTTAAGCCCAGGATGCGAAGCATACTAGCCTTTATTTTAGTTGTTGAACCACTGTTTAGCCTGGTGAACTGCTGTTGCTTGGCTATATTTGGTTCGGCTAGACGAAGAAACAACTCATGCATTACTTCTTCGCCTTCAAGAGTGGAACGCGACAGTGTTCCCGTCGACCCGCCAAGGGGTGTAAGACAATGGGCTACAGGGCAGCGACTACGCGCCCCGCATTGGACGCGGTGAGCGTCGAGCAAAGCAGCGTTCGGCGCGGCAACGAAATGTGCGCCTGAGCAAGAGACGCACGCCTTAGAAACAGCGCGTTTCTAAGGCAACACCGCATTCACTAGAGGCGCTTTTGTACCGCTTTGAAGCGTTGTACTCGTGGCTCAGTGGTAGCGTCTCCGTCCCACACTCCGGAGACCCTGGTTCGATTCCCACCCAGCCCGTCTTGCAAGAGTTGAGCCAAAGCCACTTCTCCTCTGTCGTGACGTCACGGTGTCACGTGATTTCATGGTCACCGCCGCGCCTGAGGAGCTGGGTTGAGCCCTCGTAATATGCTTCGCATAAAAAATGGCTGTGGCTTAGGTAAGGTTAAGCCCAGGATGCGAAGCATACTAGCCTTTATTTTAGTTGTTGAACCACTGTTTAGCCTGGTGAACTGCTGTTGCTTGGCTAAATTTGGTTCGGCTAGACGAAGAAACAACTCATGCGTTACTCTGCTTCGCCTTCAAGAGTGGAACGCGACAGCGTTCCCGTCGACCCGCCATTACAATGGGCTGCGGCGCAGCGACTACGCGCCCCGCATTGGACGCGGTGAGCGTCGAGCAACGCAGCGTTCGGCGCGGCAACGAAATGTGCGCCTGAGCAAGCGACGCACGCCTGAGCGTTAGAAACAGCTCGTTTCTAAGGCAACACCGCATTCACTAGAGGCGCTTTTGTACCGCTTTGAAGCATCGTACTCGTGGCTCAGTGGTAGCGTCTCCGTCTCACACTCCGGAGACCCTGGTTCGATTCCCACCCAGCCCATCTTGCAAGAGTTGAGCCAAAGCCACTTCTTTTCTGTCGTGACGTCATGGTGTCACGTGGTATTGAAGGCGACACCATGGCGACACCGCCGCGCCTGAGGAGCTGGGTTGAGCTCTCGTAATATGCTTCGCATAAAAGAAGAGGCATGCAGCTCGGGCAATCACAACACGCCATGTTCGCTGGCCTTCCAAGCAGCGAACGACATGCGTGCTGTGACCGACAGCACCTCCACTTCGGCTGCTACCATTAGTCCTCCTGACCGCAGCGAGGTTTGAAACACAGATAAAACACCTGACCCTGCGATTACTACAGTCGATACACCTTCCAAACTTGCTGTGGCTTCATCCACCTCAATTGCATCGCCTACAACGTCCCATCCGTTACATATGAATGAGCCCCCGGCTGCCGAAGTTGTCGGCGGCGATGAAATTGAACCCGAGCCCTACCGCTACCGACATCACCCTCATCAGAAAATAGCTTCAGC
Source organism: Dermacentor albipictus (assembly GCF_038994185.2). Classification (NCBI taxonomy): domain Eukaryota; kingdom Metazoa; phylum Arthropoda; class Arachnida; order Ixodida; family Ixodidae; genus Dermacentor; species Dermacentor albipictus. The sequence goes on from NC_091822.1 coordinate 160,199,160, forward strand.
CTCGGAGTTGATAGCAGAGTTGGACTCTCGCCAAGCCTGGATGGACTCGACGTAGAGATGGCAGTCCCACGAGACGTAAAGCGTGCGCATGCGTGAGTCTCTGCCTCGGATGGCGGCGCGGATCGCCGTGCCGAGTTCCAGCTGCCCAGAAGTCCTCGGCCTTCTTCGAGAGGGTCGAAGAAGGCCGACGCTACCTGAATACCTGAATAACAGCTGTGTCTTCCCAGTACTCACCTACGGGGCAGAAACCTGGAGGCTTACGAAAAGGGTTCTACTCAAATTGAGTACGACGCAACGAGCTATGGAAAGAAGAATGATGGGTGTAACGTTAAGGGATAAGAAAAGAGCAGATTTGGTGAGGGAACAAACGCCAGTTTCTTATATCTTAGTTAAAATCAAGAAGAAGAAATGGGCATGTGCATGACATGTAATGAGGAGGGAAGATAACGGATGGTCATTAAGGGTTACGGACTGGATTACAAGAGAAGGGAAGCGTAGCAGGGGGCGGCAGAAAGTTAGGTGGGTGGATGAGTTTAAGAAGTTTGCAGGGACAACATGGCCACAATTAGTACATCACCGGGGTAGTTGGAGAAGTATGGGAGAGGCCTTTGTCCCGCAGTAGGCATAGCCAGGCTGATTATGGTGATGATGATGCTTAGTTACGCAGCTATACGTGATATTCATCTCTTCTTTGGGTCACCGTCGGGTAAGAACCGTTACCGGGGGGAGTTGGGGCGCAGTCAGAGTTGCTTTGCTTTCCTGCTCGCCGGTACTCGAGCTGCGTGCCCCAGTACAAGGTGCGCGGCGGCGTGAGGCGCACGGACGCTGTTTCTTGTATTTTTTATTGCGCTGTTGCTTTGCTCCGTGAAATATACCACAACGACGCACGCATTCAACGTCCCGGAATCACGACCCGTGTGACGTATTTATCAGCTCCAAGGACGGTTTCGTGTAATACTTGAATGTGTCGAGCCTCGTTTACACCGACTCGACGCCAGCTAGTTGAGTCACAAGTCGAGCTGGTCGACCCAGTCCCACGCAAAAGCGTTCGCGCTCATTTTTACGATCGGGCGGGACGAGTCGACCCAACCCTTGCAAGCGGTTTGACCCAACTCTACTTCGGCTCTCGCTCGGTCCGACCTGCCTGCGGTGACAAGAACCCGACGACATAGTTTCAGCCCGACAAGCCGGCTCCACCCGCCTTTGTAGGGTTCATGTAAAGAGAGAGAGAGAGAGAAAGCAAGGGCAGGAAAGGCAGGGAGGTCAACCAGAAGAGTATCCGGTTTGCTACCCTACACTGGGGGTGGGGGAAAGGGGAATAGAAAAAGGAGAAAGGGAGGGAGTGAGCACTGAGTACGTGTGGGCGGGACACTATGCACAGGGACACTATAAACGGTCTCTTAAACTGGCGTACCTCAAGTATTGCTGTAATGCACGATTCGCTTTTCGTGCCAGTGACGGGTGTGGCCACGGTCCGAGTAACTTTGACTCGGTGAAAGGTCGTAAGTCATGTAAACATGTATTCATGTAAACTTAGCTTCTGAGTGAACGGGCTTTACGCTCCAAAGCAATACAGGGGCCGCGAGGGAGGTCGTACGGGGCGGTTCCGGACTGGCTTAGACCACCTGTAGCTCTCTGAGGTGAATCGAAAGCGTGGCGCACGAGTGTTTCTGCGTGCAGCCCGCATCGAAAAAGGACTGGGGGCTGCGTGGGGCTTGGCAGTAGCAGTGGGATGCCAAGGCCACTGAGCTAGTGGTTAACTGTCGGACATGATACTGTAGTTTGTGTTTCATTCATTATCTGAACATTCAGCGTTTTCTTTTTCAGCTCAAATGTGTATAATTGGTATAATATACGTGCATATAGTATCGCGACATCGAAAGGCATAGGTACCGCTGACAATGTGACGCACGGAGCAAATTTTTCGGGAGATCAATTTCACGGGAGTATTCACAAAACCCGCGAAGGTCCGCTACTCGTGAAAATGAAGAGGTCTGCAGAATACAGCATGATGCATCTTTCCTGGATTCTTTCTTCCTTTCCTTCTTCTTTTGCTTTCTATCTTTCTTAGCTTACAAAGGAAGTTTACCTTTCTTTAACCTTTATTTTGTTGTCTTCACTTCGCAAGGAACGTCGGAAAACAAGCCGCGCATTTTTTTTTTTTCACCCTTTGACACGGCGTTGTCACGCACGGTGTATGCAGCACAGGCTTAAAAACAGCACGCGTTTTCTCGCAAGCGTCGAGACGTGGAACAAGTTCACGTGCGTGTGTTCATGCTGCTCCCGTGGC
>NC_091822.1:160206449-160231449 GCF_038994185.2 Dermacentor albipictus
TACCGCTGCCTTTCCACTCCACTGAACTTGCCAGTATCTATAGTATCGACAAGTTCATAGACTAAACCGTCATGACATTAGTCGGGCAGCGGACTCGGGCGAGCGTCTCAGTGTACGTTTCCAGAACATCGCAGACCGGGCGCCGTAGCAGAAATCTTCCTTGCGTCTGTGCTTGCTGCATACCCGAGTTGTAGCCGATGACTGTTTACCGGTTTTATGTTTCGCGAGCCAAGCTTCACACAGCTTCTTGTCCTGCGGCTACGTGCGAATAAGGCTGACACCGGCCTCCGTTACGTGCGTCCGGCCCTGCGGCACCGAGCAGTAGCCTACCATGTCGCGCGCCTTCAAAGGCAGCCACTACCAATTGCAGTGCTTTCAAGCGTTGTAAAGGAGACACTCGAAGCGTGAAAATTTCGCCACTAAATGAAAACCGCAGCGTACGAGGGAATTTAAGCTCGTTTTCAGCTCGCTTCGGCGCGCCCGAAGCAGCCGACGCGGCCGCTATGTCCACGTGATCCCTCCTAGCACGTCACGCCGACGGTGGCGCCAGCTTTTCCAGTGGTGGAGCTCGAGGCCAATACAGTCCAGACGCCCAGACCACGTATATCTTAGAGAGGGAATGTAGTATGCAGCTGCACAGCGGTCTTCGTCTGCCTTGACAGAGCCATCTGTGTATACTTGTAGGTGATTCGGGTAAGTCGTGTTCAGGTGTTCCAGGACTAATGACTTGGCTTCTGTAGATGGAATGCAGCTCTTTGATTGCAATCGTGGTACACTTAAGTTGCATGTGATGTCCTCGAATGTCCAGGGTGGTTCTATCCTTTCTCTCGGTCTCGAGCAGCGCAATCCTAATACGCGAAGCGTGTTCAATGCTGCATAAAAATGTGAGCGCGGTCTGTTACCTATACGTCGTAAGAGGGCTCTACCGGGCGTAGACACACTCAATCGTAGAAGCTGGATCATCAGAGCCTCGGAAGCCTGAAGTCGTAGAGGGCGTGACTCAGCTTCGTAGAGCACTTTCTTGTTTGACGCTGGCTGAGGGACTCCAAGGCAAAGTCGGATACCTTTTCTGTGGATGGCTTCTAAGCGCTCGTATTGGCTGTCTGAGGGTGACATCAGAGGTAGCTGATACAGGACTCGACTGGTAACCAACGCTGTATGTAGCCGTAGCATTGACGTCGGGTGGTTGCCCCAGCGTATGCCAGCGACTCGCTTGAGCACATGTAGCCTGGGTGACGATGATGCCACAACGTGGTCAACACCGCGGCGCCAGAGTAGCCTGTGGTCTAAGGTAACGCCCAGAAATCGGAAGTTGGTGACCTGTCGAATCTGGTATCCGTCCAAAGTCAGCGTCAAGCGTGTAGATTTTCTTTTCACTCCAGGAAATAGTACGAATGATGATTTCTCTGCTGATAGTGTTAATCCAAGCGTTGCCAAGTGACCCTGAATTGCTTTTACTGCTCCCTGGGCTATTCGTGCGAGGCGGCGATGCTGGTAGCCGGAGACCCATATGCAGATATCATCGGCATATATAGACATCTTCACTGGTGTTCGATGGTTTAGTACTGTTGGTAGGCTACTCATGGCAATGTTAAATAATAAGGGAGATAAAACACTCCCCTGTGGCACACCACGAAATATACGTATTTCATCGCTCAAAGTGTCGCCAAGACGAACTCTGATGCGACGATCATTAAGGAACGCATGTATGAAGTGCAAGAGATGACCCGTGACGCCTATAACTTGTAACTGGCTGATGATGGCTCTTCGAGACACGTAGTCGTAAGCCTTAGAGACATCCATAAAAACAGCAAGTGTCGACAGGCCGTCCGCACTGTAATGTTCTATGTGGCTTAGCAGGTCCAGCACATTGTCTTGAGCGCTTAGACGCTGCCGAAACCCAGTCATGCACGATGGTAGTTTTCGACCCTGCTCGACATACCAAGTGAGTCTTGTGCATGCCATCTTCTCCATTAGCTTCGCTGCACACGAGGTCAATGATACCGGTCTGTATGAGTCCAGAGCTGCAGGATTCTTTCCAGGCTTCAGAACCGGCACCACCCATGCTACCTTCCATAAATGTGGGATAGCCCCACTGGCCCAGACTTGGTTGAAAAATGCCAGCAAATCACGCCGCCTCTCAACCGGTAGGTTAGTCAGCATCTGATTACTGATAAGGTCAGGTCCCACCGCACAGCGACGTCGGAGGCTGCTCATGGCTAGTTCCAGCTCTCTGAGTGTAAAAGGAGCATCCATTAGGGACGAGGATAGCGGCGGAGGCGGGTCGGTTGTGCTGGCTGACCTGCCAGAAGAGTATATTTCAGCGAACGCATTCGCAAGACAAGCGAGTGTCTTGCCTAACTTCAATGCTAGGGCTTCAAATGGCTTGTGTGGTCGAAAGTTTCCAGCAAGGTTATTAACGACCCACCATATCCTTGGAACTGGTGTGAAGACCGATAGGCTTGCACAAAATGATGCCCATTGATCTCTTCTTAGTTTCCTTGTATACCGCCGAATGACTGCGTTAATCCTGTTGTATATAGTCTTCATTGGTGGGTCACCCTTCGTCCTCATCAGCCTCCGTTCCGCTCTTCTACGGGCAGCGCATAGATTTTTGAGCTTTAGATCCGGAGCGGGGAAGTGGTCGGGTAGCTTCAGCTCAGCGGTAGCCAATCTCTTGCTACGTAGCATGTCCGCGAACAGGTCTCCAGATGATTCGCTTAGGCCGTCCCTGTACGTATCCCAATGCGTCACAGGACAGGATCTTCGGCCGTTGGTTCTATATCCAGCAATGTTAACGAAGACAGGAAAATTATCACTGCCCATTCTATCTTTGCTAGTCGTTGACGATGCGAGGATGTCCGTTGAATGTAGCGTCAAGTCAATGACACTGTAAGAGGCCGGTGGTCGAAAAAACGTCGGCTGTTTGTCATTTGCCACGCAGAGTCCCTCGGTGTTTAAAGCTCTAACAATTTGCTTTCCACGTACATCAGTCGTCTTGTCGCCCCAGAGAGTATGGTGCGCGTTATAGTCCCCACATATAATCCTCGGAGCTGGGCAGCGGCTGCAGAGGTCTCTTATAATTTCTCCCATCGGGACCTTCTGACGAGAGCTCACATATACGGAGGCCATGCTGAGACTTCGGTTTCCCAGCCGCACTTGTACAGCAGTGACTTCCAATGCACTGCTGCAAAGGTCTTGAACTGGTAGAACGTAATGTGGTATTTCCCGTCTCACATATAGCATGGCGCTTCCGTTCGGAAATGTCGGAATACTTTGGTTTCCATGTGCGACATAACCAGCAATTGATCTGGAACTTGGAAGACCAGCCTCGGACAGGGCCAATATTGGCACAGGCATGTTGCGTAAGAAAAGCGACAGTTCAGGTAAGTGGCACGCAAGACCCGCACAGTTCCATTGCATAATAAGTGGCACTTGTGGACGAGATGGTGAACATTGTGTCCTGACCGCATCCATATTGCTTGGTGCTTTAAGAAGAGGCAGAGCTTACAATCACCGACTCGAGAGCCAGGACTACTTCGAGCATTTCCTTCATCGAGCTCGCCGGCATCTTCTCTATGTGTGATCGCAAGGCCTTGAAGAGAGCACGTAGCACCTGCTGACAGTCCTCCTGTTGATTTTTTTCATCGCAACGCGATTCGGGTCGCTGCAGTGCAGACACATAACTTCGCTGCTCCGGTTGCTCAGCAGTCTTGTCTTCTACGGGGCCTCTGTTCACTGATTTGACTGCTTTAGCCGGTCCGCTGCGCGATGGCACCACTCTGTCCTGGATTCCTGGAGAAGGCTTCAGGCTTGGAAAATCAGTTTCACTCTTTGAGCCCCATTTGATTTCGTCCGACTCTCTGTGACTTTCTGTCTTTTTCTTCGTCGCATTTTTCTCAGCGTTTCCTGTTGGCCCCAAGATAAACGTTTTCTTACGCTTTATTGCCGCTGCACGCGTAGGACACTTGCTATAACTAGCTGGGTGATCCCCACTGCAGTTTGCACATAGAAAGTTCTCGCTGCACGCGCATGTTTTGAAATCGTGCGGTCCTCCACATCTCTTACACCGCTGCTCACCACGGCAGTACTTGGCCACATGTCCATAGCGCTGACACTTGAAGCACCGAGGTGGAGTCTCAACGTAGTCAATGGTCTCGTGTCTTGTGAAGCCCAAGTTGATCTTCTCTGGACGGTCTGTATTTGGAGCGAACGTAAGGACCACGGAGCTGGTTCGCCTGGACTCCCAATTGGTTTCAGAAATTTGGACGCGTCGCGTGACTCTCCTTGCATGGTGAACACCTTGTGGTTTTAGGTATAGCAGCAGTTCCTCGTCAGTGTACCACTTCGGTACTCCTCTAATAATGCACGTCTTTTGCATGTACGAATTGGGCACTCGTGCTGATATTGCAGTCCCTGAGATTGACTTGCAGCTGAGTAGGGAATTCACATGCTCTTCTGTCTGTACATCTAGAAGCAGGGCTCCTTGAGCTGTAAATCGGCTCCTAACTGGCGATGTGCCAAGAATTTTTTCAATTTCCGTAGACAGAACAATTGGATTTACTTTCTTCAGGTCGGCTCCTTCTGTGGCAGGGGTAATAATCACTGGGATTCCGACGGTCCTCTTCTTGCGGTGACGCACAAGCCTGAAGCCTTCATCGTCCAGATCTGTGATGTCAGCTATGTCACAATCGTCAATAAGCGTAGACTCGTCGTCTGTTTCTGAAGTCTTGTATCGCTTACAGCCACGGTTGCTCTCAGGGTCAGTCGGTGGCCTCTGGCCCGGTGTCAGGTCAGGCGTAGTCATGACGGAGCTCTCACCGCTACCAGATCGGGCTCTTCTGCAGGCTCCTATCGAAGCGGCGGGAGGCGAAGGTCCCCCCGGCCTCCGGTAGGGAAGGTACCTTGGCGAGTCGTCCGACGTCTTCGACAAATCTATTTGGCAAAACCTCGAAAAAATTCAAAAACACTTGGGAGCGAGACAGCAGTGCGACTGTGTCGAACCAAACTGTGTGTGTGTGTGTGTGTGTGTGCGTGCGTGTGTGTGTGTGTGTGTGTGTGTGTGTGTGTGTGTGTGTGTGTGTGTGTGTGTGTGTGTGTGTGTGTGTGTGTGTGTGTGTGTGTGTGTGTGTGTGTGTGTGTGTGTGTGTGTGTGTGTGTGTGTGTGTGTTCCTTCGTCCACCGTCGTTTTAGCGCCTTCACTTCAGATCACGCTTTGTCGAATACGGCTAGGGGTGGCATTCGCTAAGTCCTTTGCATTCCGAATCGGATGGGTCGACGACGCCTCGTGTGATGACTGTGGCAGCGAGGAGAATCTTCTTCAACACCTTCTCTGTGACTGCCCTTTCTACAATTTACAGAGACGATCGCTCGAAATCGCGTTAGCGCGATTTGATGAAAGACCTCCAACTGAGGAACTTATTTTAGAATGCCGACATCACAAGCCGTCGCAGCGGAGGGCGACGAGGGCATTGCTGCACTTTTTAACGGCAACAGAATTGGACAAGCGGCTGTAGCCTGAACAGATGTTTATAGCGCTGCAAGTGCTACTGTGCTGTGTGGTGACGGTATGCGGTGACGATGCTTGACTGTAATTGTGTGTCTATGCTCCTTTCTTTCTTTATCTCTACTGTGATGTCACTTTATCTCCCCCTCCCCTCTCTCCCCAGCGTAGCGTAGCAAACCGGATCTACCATCTGGTTAACCTCCCTGCCTTCCCCCTTTCTTCTGTCGCTCTCTCTCTCTCTCTATCTACGCGCTACTATTGAACGGCATTTTTTGTAACACTCCTGAAGAAACGAACGGCAAGCTTAATTACCGACCTTTAACGAAAAAGAACAGCACAAGATCTACCGGGTTTTGTGAACTCCAACGTGTGTGCTTCTGAAACGTGAAAGATAACGAAAATACTTGGGGAAAGCAAGATGGCGGAGGCTCGCGCGACTAAGGGTGGGATGGATACTCAATACACTTACTTTCTACAGATATGTAGGTGGGGTCACTAGAAAGAGAACGCGAGTACTGACACGGTTAAATAATATTCCTTGGTGATCTCGACGTGTCAACGCACTTGGCACCTCCAAACTCTGATTAAGGCTCGTGAAGGAACACAAAGCTCGTAATAGCGTTTTTTTTTCTTTCCTTCTTCTTCGTTTTTTAATGCCTGCGCAAATTTTCCGTTCTGGGTGGTTCAGGAAACTAATTTCTTACTGTTTCGTTACTGTAATAATAATACTTACTCAGAAACATTTTTTTAAGAAGGTGCCCTTTGCAGCGAAAAATAAAGGGGGCCATGTTATGCTTTTTCTCCGCGATGAACGGTGCTTCAGTTTTCTCTGTAAGAGGAAGCTTCATCTCGGTAGTTCTTATCTTAATGTATGGTAACGAAGAAATCGTTTTTCTCAGCAATCATTGCGCCTATACTTTACTGAGGCGTGGTCAAATTAAAAAGAGGAAAAAAATATAGAATCAAATGACTGTGAGAAGCGGATTTTTTTTTATTTAGGCTGTCATATGCTTTTACAAATATTGTTGAAAATTTCAATATCGTGAAAAACTCTAGCAGTAAGTTTTCAACGCGTTGACTGAGTAATACACGGCGATATCACAATTCCGCAAATTGAACCTATTAAGACATCTAAAGTGGGCGAATTTTTTGCGTTATGCATCACGTTGAAATGTACCACTAATTTAATTGTGACTACGACTTTCGCAAGACCCTCGTAACTACGGAAGAAGTTCAGCTGAGCTGTAAATTTATGTATTAGGCTCATCCACTTGACATTCTCTAACAGGTGCAGTTTACAAAATTGCAGTATTTGTTTTTCGTGCGAAGTTACAGATGTATAAACGCCGTGCTTCAATTTTCCTTCATAAATACCAATTTTCTGTAACTTCTGTGAGGTATTGCAAGTCATAAATCAATCTTTTGCTTCTTTTAGTCACTAGAACTTGACCTTTCTTTCTCAAACGCAGTGAACTTCTTTCAGATCGATCCAGCGGTTGTCTCGTAAAGGCATTTCTGCGTTTTACATGTATTTGAATATGGAAATTGAAGTTGGCCCCTATAGCTGAAGCTCCCTCTTAAAAGGGAGAAGGGGAGTTTGACAGGCCTTGTATCGCTTGTAACAGATGCCAGGTGGTTCGTTAGAGTAACCTAATATAGGCACCGTGTAGCTAAAAATCCACTAGGTGGCGGCAGAGGATTAGTTATTGTGACTTCGTAGTGCATGTTTGGCTGTCACGGGATAGAGTTCAATGGGAACCCCTTGAAGAAAAGTTAGTCCATCAGTAAACTTAAAAAGGCTTGATGACGACGCATTGATGATCGTGCGACTATGACAAGTGTGCGCGTGGCGTGTTGTTCCATTCTGCGCGACTCCAATCTGTTCTGCCACATTTTCTTTTTTTTTTTTCTAGCGCTATTCTCTCAGCGGGGTGAATTTGATGGTGGCACATATAATGCTCGCAAGCGCGTGCGAGAAGTACATGTTTCTGATTTGTCGTTGCTCGACGGTAAACAACCAGATTATTGCGCGAAGCAGACGACATCAAAAAGAGCACGCATTTAGACGGAACAGGCGCCTACTTCTTTTTTAAGGAAGCACATTAGGGTGAAGGAAAGCAGCCGAAACTCAAAAGAGAGGACTTTCTGTACTATAAATGTACTTAGGAAAGACATGTTGTTGGGCTAAAACACACAGATGCGAACTGTCCCCATCTATGCGCGTATTCTTTTCGAGATCGTCTGTTTCGCGCAATCTAGTTGTCATTTATTTTCGTACGCGCCTTTCCGATACCGAGAGCTACCTCTGAACATCACGGATAGGCTGAACTGTCGTTATTGCAATTTACTGTCGCAATCTCGCGTGGCCGGCCCGGCTTACGTAAGCGCAGTCTTACGTAAGCCGTGCCGCTTTGTCCACCGTTAGAGGTCATCTTTCCGTGACCGTCGCCGGTGACTTGATTGGCAGGATTGGTGCGAGGCGTAGGGTGCCTGTCTGTTGCGTTTGCCCGTGTTATGTAAGCCGGGCGATTCCGTCCTGTATAGTTCCCACCTGTCAAGGAGGCTGTGTTGCGTAATACATACATCTAGCGCAGCACGCCATACCTGCGACCAGGTAAACTTCGACAGCCCTCCTCTCTCTCTCTCTCTCTCTCTCTCTCTCTCTCTCTCTGTAATCTGCAATCTTTTCACTCCAACCTCCAACCACCCCCTTTTTTGTTCCTAGCACTTGGACGTAGCGTGCTTCTTTGAAGAGAGATTCGCTTGCTTCCTTGAAGAGAGGTTCGCTGTGCTTGCGTTCAAAGCGATGCTTTCTTGTGGCACAGGGAGTGCAGAAGCCTTAAGTGAATGCACTTACATACGTGCTGTACTTATCTGCGCGCACAACTCACGTGGAGCTTTCTACTTTCCACAAGCGTATCGTGCAACGTCTTCGCGACACGAAGAGATACGATCTATACGGGCGACAAGGATGCGTTGTGCATGACGTCCGCTACTGCTGCTTCACGCACATACATAGCTAACTGAAACAAGCATCGCGTCATCCAGATTTCAGTGTTGCGTTGGATCTGCGTAGCATTTCTGTACCTTCGAGATAGAGCTGGCGCACGTTGCAACAAGTGCTAGAAGTGTGCGTTCTCTAAGACGGCTTTCTTTACTAGACCCTCAATTAACTCCGCCAGTGCCCCCGCGGCGCGCGAATTACGAAATAGACGTGCGAAACTTTGCGCCGACTAAGCGGAGCTCCCACGTGAACTTTGCGCAAGCCCTGATCGTTGCACTTTCTGTTCTCATTCGCGCAGCAAGTTCCTCGGCGATATTACCTCTCGGAGAAATGTAGGGTCCGTCGCGCGTTTCTGCAACGCCCGCGACCCTTTCCGCAGGCGAACACAAGTTCTGCGAGAGTTCGATCTTCGCCCACGCCACAGCATTCAGATCGCGGAGCGGCAACTTTTCAAATCGTTCGTAGCGCTGCAATTTACATTCCCGCGCTAATGAACGGAAGTCGGCCGAACATAGCCCGACTCTTTCGACACGCCAGATACGCCGCTTTAAGAGGCTCAATAATGGCTGAAGAAAACGGGCTTGCGCAAGGCTCCCTCCGTGTACCGTTGGCTACTGTTGGCTGACCGCAATCATTAGCGTCTGGGCTCACCGATGCCTCATGATGCTAAGCGTGGTTGTTCAATATTTGGAATAACTATAATATTTGATAGGATAAAAACGCCCGAACTTCATAATATGCGATGACCCCATCTGCTGCAAAGCTGGGTGGCGAGCTGGGAAGAGCGCTTGTGTTGTGTTGTTCCTTTCTTCGTATTTCGTCTTTTTCCGCGCTCTAAGTTTCGTTACCGTAATGCAATACCAACCATCCCACCTATCGATCCTAATGTAAAGCTGGGCTATTGTTGGAAATATTTGAATTCGAATCGAACACGTTTGTTTCGAATGGAAGTATCCGACTCGAGAATTTGATAAGCAGCGTTTTACGAGTTATTACGATTATTAGTGCCTGCCTGCCGTATGAATAAGGCCCGATGCCTCCGGTGCGCCGGCCGCTTGAAATGCCCGTTGTAGGCCAGCCTGTAAATGTCGCGAGTTTTGCAGTTTACAAGCTGCCCAAATAAGCGATCCTGCAAGTAACAGTGCGTGCATAAAAAATAAAGACTACAAAGCTTTTTTCCATCTTTACTCTCAATGTCCTCTTTCCTTTTTTTTTTCATATTGGAAAGCTAGACAACATTCGTTATTCGATTTTATAGTGAAATATTGTATTCGTCAAAAAATCCCATTCGATTCGAAAATTACGCCACTCTATCAGACCTTGAGGAAAAGCGCTTTCTGCCCTCATTTGGGGGCAAGATTTTTCGAAAGATTTTCGCGTTCTGGGCCGTATACTGCCTGGCTTGATTGAAAGACCGCTTCAGAGCTATAGGAAGTACTCGCATGTCGTCACGTACGCCACCTTGTAGCCCTGTCCCCAGCTTCCACTATGCTAATAAGCGGATCTATACGACGCTTTTCACCGTGCTGGCTGTACAGCAAGATGGCGACCTTGATGACGTCATACCCCCGTCATAGCGTTCATAAAAGAGGTCTTCTTCGCGCATGCGTAAAACGGCAAAGTGCTTTCGGAAGCTCCCATCGTGGTTCGCAAGCACATTGTACGTCTGCGATTTGCTTTTCTACGTGAGACTAGCCTATCGAACGCTTGGTAGCATGCATGACTGACAAAGCAAGGCACGCCCAGGCGTAGTGATTGCCACGCTAAAAGCGCCGCCCGCAAATGCCGCTATATGTCGACTGTGCCACGCAACAACATTTTTGTGAATAACCCAACAAGAGTCGATTGCTTCGCGGCTTTCCGCTGTGTTCCGCGTGTTGACAGCTCAAACATGTATTGAGTGGTACGTAGGGACAATTACAACCCAAACGTGTACCGCGACGCTCTCTAAACGTGGTTCAATTCCATTTCTTATGGTGTCTCGAAGACCCGGGCCTGTGTTCACAAAAAAGCATATACGCTATAGAGTCCTTCGCGAGAGAGCACGTTTCAGCCAGTCCTGATGCTGAACACATTTTCATTTCATTTCGTTCACTTCATTTAGGGATGCGGTCAGCTCAGTGCTGGGCCATCACAGTTATGCGATACGCTCATAATACACAACGTAAATAACTAGTAGCTGTCAAAAAAAGAAAAAAAAAGCACTACATATGAAACATCTTAATCATGTACTATAACAATTACTCTGGGCTGCATGTAATGAGGAAGAAAATGACAAATTGGTGTATATATATATATATATATATATATATATATATATATATATATATATATATATATATATATATATATATATATATATATATATATATATATATATATATATATATACCGAAAAGGCATATGAATCATCGCAATGATACAAAGTATTTATATAAGCTCTGTGAAATCATCTATCGCCGCCATGTTCAATGAGCAGTTAGGTAGCGAATTCCATCTTTATTAATCACTGTAGGAAAAAAATCTGTGTTTGAATCAGTTGTTAAATTAGCCAAGGCTGCCATTCAGTGGTATAAAGAGCGCTTACGAACGAAAGGCTTTGTGAATTGGGCCCAAGTTTATTCGGAAGGTGCGTAGAGCTTCATCGCGCATTTCTGTAGGCGATAAAGCGTAGCGCTGGTTTGCCTGTAAAACAGAAACATACGCAGTTGCTGAGAAAAAGAAATGAAAAAAAGAACCTTGGATCGCTGCTAGTCGATCACACACCGGCAAGCAGGGCACACCATCCGATCCCGGACAAGCGCGCTCAGGAACGCTCATATTGGATTACGCGTTACTTCAGGCCTATTTCACCCATTCCGCGCTACATACGCCAGATGTCCCGAGAGAGAGAGAGAGAGAGTAAACTTTAATGAGCACCAGCAGTTCAGTCGGCTGGGCCTAGGCCTCCCACGATGGGACGTCGAGGTCTTGCCTCTTCGCCGCTTCGTAGGCCTGCTGGGTCGCCCAGAGTTGGTCGTCGAGATGGGAGCTGCGCAGGGCGGCGTGCCATCTCGACGAGAGGGTCACGGGATTAAGGTCTGGGTATTGATGTTTGCACTCCCATAGCATGTGAGGGAGTGTTGCCGATTCAGTTTGACAGACCTTGCACGTCTGGCTCGGGTAGATGTCGGGGTATATAGTGTGATAGCGTGTGAGGGAGGGGTATGTATTCGTCTGTAACAGGCGAAGGGTGGTTGCCTGTGCCCTGTTTAACTTGCGGTGAGGGGTGGGGAAGGTTCTTCTTGCAAGGTAAAATGACTTTACAAGGTCGTTGTACCTTGTAAGGCGGTCGCGTCCTGCGGGTGCACCTGCACCGTCTCCGGCACGGTTGACTAGTCCTCGTGCTACGGAGTGTGTAACCTCGTTGAGGTTGGTGAGGTGCGGGTGGACAACGCCGGCGTGTGCTGGGATCCAGACGAGTGTGATTTGATTTTCAGGCGAGTGCGGGGCTTGTCGTAAGATACGGAGTGATTGATGAGAAATACGACCTTTGATGTAGTTGTTGACTGCTGTGCGAGAATCACTCAGTATAGTGTGACAGGCTGGGTCAAGAGTGGCCAGAGCGATGGCCACTTCCTCGGCCGTCTCGGCATTTTTGATAATGATGCTGGCAGCATGTCGGAGCAAGCCGCCTACTGTGGTAACCGCCGCAAAGCGCCGTCCATCTTGGTATTCAGCTGCGTCGACGAAGGTGACGCCCGCGGTGTTGGCGTAAGCTTTGATGAGGGAAGTAGCTCGTGCCTACGTTCTTTGTTGTAGTCTGGGTGCATGTTTTTCGGAATAGGGTCGGCGTGTATCCATTGCCGAATGTCGCGTGGTATTGGGTGTTTGTCTCCATGTTGACGGTGGTAGGTGATATTAAGCTTGTTTAGAATGCTACGGCCCGTTTCCGTGAGAGTAAGCCGCTCTAGTTGAGATCGTCGTTGGGCCTCGATTAACTCGTCTAGCGTGTTATGGATACCTAATTGTAATAGGAGTTCCGTGCTGGTGTGGCTGGGTAGTCCTAAGGCCTGCTTATAGGCTCCTCTAATGATGATGTCCAGTTTAGTCTTTTCAGCTTTGTACCAGTTGAGAAAGGGCGCAACGTAAGTAATATGACAGACGATAAAAGATTGGACAAGGCGGATGAGGCTTTCTTCCTTCATACCCCCTCGCCGGTTGGTCACTCGTTTCAGCAGTCTGGATGTATTGGCGGTCTGTCGAAGGATCTTTGAGATAGCCGTAGAGTTAGCTCCATTGGCTTCTATGGTCATACCAAGAACGCGGATGCAAGGGACCACGGGTATGGGTCTGCCATCCCTCAAGTGGAGTTCGATTTCCTCGTATTGGCGTTTAGTCGTGGAGCCCCGCGGGTGGCGTCCACGGAGTGTGGGGCGATATAGGAGAAGCTCCGACTTTTCAGGGGAACAGCGGAGTCCCGTGCCTTCAAGATAATTTTCTACGATGTCAATGGCGTCTTGTAGGGCAGTTTCGATTTGGCCGTCACTGCCCTTTGCAGCCCAGATTGTAATGTTGTCGGCGTATATGGTGTGTTCAATGCCGTCGAGTTTTTGTAGTTCCTGTGCTAATCCAAGCATAACCAGATTAAACACTATTGGGGAAATGACAGAGCCTTGTGGTGTGCCCGTGCTGCTGAGTGAGAGTTCCTCCGATCGGATGTCTCCGACCGACAGGTAGGCCTTCCGATTGGATAGAAAGTCTCTTACGTAGTTGTAAGTGCGTTCTCCAAGGTTGAGCAAGGAGATACGCTCGAGGATGGTGGAATGCCTTATATTATCGAAGGCGCGCTCGAGGTCGAGGCCCAAGATCGCCTTCGTGTGACGAGATTTGCCATCTAGGATTTGATGTTGAAGTTGGAGCATAGCGTCTTGGGTGGAAAGATGCTGTCTAAAGCCAATTATCGAGTAGGCCCGGGGTAAGCGCATGTGTCTTCGAGGTGAGTGTTTACACGGGTTAGGAGTGCGTGCTCCATGACCTTGCCTACACATGAAGTTAGCGATATGGGCCGGAGATTGGCGAGGCTAGATGGCTTACCGGGTTTGGGGATGAGAATTACTTTGGCCGTTTTCCATGTCGAGGGAATGGATCCCTGGCGCCAGCAGTTGTTGATGTATTCGGTGAGTTGTTGCACCGAGGGGTCATCTAGATTTCTTAGTGTTTTATTCGTAACACCATCTGGGCCTGGCGCCGAACGGCTGTTCAGCTTATGTAAGGCAGCATGAATCTCTCCCACGCTGAAGTCTTCATCAAGGGCAGGGTTGGAGGTCCCTGTGTATGGGCCGTGAGGTTGAGTGGGCCCAGATGGGATGTACTTTTGACATAAGCTCTTCTTAACGTGGTCCTGGCCATGCGTCTTGCTTTCTGTGAATAAAAGCTTGGTGAGGCGATCTTGTTGATATGAGCGGGTGGTGGTGCTATCAATCAAATGTTTGAGGATTTTCCATGATCGGGGGTGGTGGAGTTGCCCGTCTAGAGAGTGACAGAGCTCTGTCCATTGCTGTTGATTTAGAACGCGGCAGTGAGCTTCAATTTCCTTGTTGAGAAGTGCGACCTTCAGTCTGAGTCTTCTATTGAGCCGTTGTCCCTTCCATCTAGAGAGGATGGATGATTTGGCCTCGATAAGGTGAGCGAGTCTACTGTCCATGCGCTCAGTCGGGGCGTCTGTTGTGATAATGCGGGTGGCCGATTTAGTATCAGACAGTAGATCGCATGACCATGATTCTATGTCGGTAATGGGAGTGTCCGTCGTTGCTGTTATACGGCGTTTACGGAACGCATCCCAGTCCGTCCAAGTAAAGTCCCTTGTTCTTCTCATAACGGCTGGTAGGTGTGGGAGAGTAATTTCGATGATAGAGTGATCACTCCCGAGGTCGTGTTGGGTGTTGCGCCAATGGGCGTTGTCTGCGTTTTTGGTGAAAGTGAGGTCTGGCGTCGTGTCTCGTTCAGTAGAAGTGCCGAGGCGAGTGGGGAAGGCTGGGTCAGTAATGAGTGTAAGCCCGAGATCATGGGAGTCTTGCCATAAGTTACGACCTGCAGCAGAGCTGTGTCTGTAACCCCATCCTGTGTGCGGGAGATTGAAGTCACCTCCGATGATAAGGGGGCTGCTGCCTGCGGTGTTAAGGGCCTTTTTGAAGAGGGTTAGAAATCGGCTATGGCGTTGAGATGGAGTATTGTAGATATTGAGGATAAATATTCCTTCCTTTCGTTTTCTGTGCGGGATGAGCTCAATGAAGAGGTGTTCGGTGCGCCGATCGTTCAGGTCGTGTTCGATTGCGGTAATTCTTTTTCGAACGAGTGTGGAGACTCCGTGCGGAGCGTTGTTCGCAGTGAAAGAGTGATATCCTGGAAGGCTGACCGGATTATTGTGCGTTTCCTGGAGCAAGATTACGTCGGGTTGACATGCAGTAGTACGGAGGTGTTGACGGAGAACGGGTTGTTTATGGAGGTAGCCTCGGCAGTTCCACTGCCACAATGTTGTGTCAGTTTTAGTGTGGGCCATGATGAAGGATAGGGGATGCCACAGGTGGCAGGGTGGCGGCGACGGTTCCTGTGGTGTCCATGGCTGCGGTTTGAGCGGTGGAAGTGGTGTGCGTGAAAAGGGTTTGAATATTAGCTTCCATGGTGGTGACTCTGTGCATAAGGGCGATTAAAGAATTCTGTAAAGTTTCCACCGTGCTTTGGAGTGTCACGAGCATATCCTTGACCTCGGAGCGTACTTGGCCCTGAGCTCCTTCTTGGAGGGCTCGCTTTTTTGGGGCTGGTCTTGAGAGTTCTTCGGTTTGGCTGCTGGTAGCGGGTTCTGGGATGTTAGGTGTGGGTTGGGTTTTGGGTTGTTTGAGGCTGTGAACCTCCTGGGTAAGCTTTTGGATTAAATCACGCATAATTGCGTTTTCTTTCTTAAGGTGTTCAATGTCTGTGTTTTCTGTGTTGGGTTTAGGCAGTGTGGGGGATTTTACGTGACCCTCTCGCGAGACGCCCGTCAGGGCCTCTGCGAAGCTCACCTTTTCTGAGGTATATCTGGCTCCTGGAGTCGACGTGGATCTTGATCTGGACCGACCTCGGTCCGACCTCGGCCTGGAGAGGGAGCGGGACCGGTGCTTGGTCTCCATGGAGGGGAAATCTTCTGACTGAAGGGCTGAATGTCGTGCTACTCGGCGTCCTCCGAGGCGTCTTCGTATAATGTACGGCGTTTTGTATCTGGCAGTACAAGCTTTGTCCGCTGTGGAGTGGGGTCCACCACACAACATGCACTTGGGTGTACACTGGTGATCTTGATCTGGGTTGCGAGCTCCGCAGCCCCGGCAGATCTTGTTATTAGGGAACGGGCAAACGTCCATGCGGTGCCCGAGACGGCCGCAGTGGTAACAGATGTCGATCTGTTTGCGGTACAGGGAGCATGGGATTAATGTTGCGCCATACCGAACCATGTATGGTACGTCAGGTCCGTCGAAGGCAATGACGATGGTCGTGGTGGAACCGATTCGCTTTGCGGCCAGGGCTAGAGGATTACGCTCATTTATGATGTTAGCATCGACTTGTCTGGCGTCATCGGTGAGAGGAATGCCTCTGATGACTCCTTTGGTGGTATTATCTGGGACGGCTTCGTACGCGCTGACCTCGTGGGTTACCCCGTTGACTTGGATGGACTTGATTCTTACGTACCGGTCCGCATTTTGCGGGCTGGGCGTGCTGATCACCATGATGTTTTGCTGGTTGTTCGAGCATATTGTGTCGTTTTGACTGGCTTCTGAGCTAAGTTGCGCTGCTTGAAGAATAGCTGCAGTCACTGTAGGGCTGCCGACCTTGGTAATATTGAGTGCTCCTTTGGGTCTGACGATGATCTTGATCTCATTTGCTGGTAGTGGGAGCATGCGCCCGGCCTTGAGAACCTGAGTTCTAACTTGCTGCCTGGGTCTATAGCGAGAGCGAGAGTCTTGCGTCCTAGGTTGCTGGTCTTGGGATAGTTTTCGGCTCCGCTGCTCGTCAGGGCGACGGGCGGTACACCGACGGGAACGGCCGGTACACCAGCCCATCTCGGCGGTTAACTCTTCTGGGGAAATATTTTTGCCACATACTTGGACTTCCATGCTTCGCAGATTTGGCCAGGGGCTTGTGCGTCGTAGCAGAGCTCGCACGGACACGCGCGGGAACGTGCCAGGTAGCCTGGTAGGCCGAGCACCTGGCGCACGCGCTTAGCCTTAGCGCGGCGACGGCTTGATCGTAACACAAAAGTGGTCGCAGTCCCGGAAAAATAAATGTCCCACCTGATAACTTGGTATCTACAGAGTCCTGGTGGTCTCACGGTTCGAATGGTACAAAATTAGAGCTGGTATGCACAGAAAATCGCGGCGAAGACATCTCGAAAAGATGGAGCCGATGTAAACACAAGCTATGGACGCTGCACTTCTTCTTCTTCCTCCCAGATGTCCCGAGAGAAAAAAAAATAAAAAGAAACATACGCCCCGCTGCTCCGTCGATCTGAACGCACGGAAAGCCCATACAGCGTCCTGTGACTCGGAAAGCACGTCGAAAAAAAAATGTTAAATAAATAGAAGATGCGCGGGTGGACGAGGACATCCATCCAGTCGTCTGTGACAATATACACGGCAAACACGCGCGCGCGCGCGTCTGCTACAAAAACGCCGCGTGTTTATCTCGACGCCAAACGCTCGACGCGCTCGCCCCAGGTGTCTCACGATCTCGCGTACCTTGCGCGCTCGTCACCTTGTTTTTCGGCGTCGCAAACACGGCGCGGCACCGACCGGGACTTCGCGAAGCGAAACAACGCGCGTTCCCCGATGTCGCGCAGCTTTTGTCAACCCAGCAATCGAGAGAGAGAGAGAGAGAGAGAGAAAGAGAGCCGAATTGCTCTGCCGCCGTACGCGCGAGGGGTATGTGCATAAAGCGCACAGAACGGCGTGTTCGCCTGCGCGCCGCGTAAATCCAATAAGACTCGAGGCACGACAGAGAGAGAGAGAGAGACGGGGGGGAGAGAGAGAGAAGGAGGGAGGGAGGGAGGGAGACCAGACCGTGAGGTAAAGCAAGAGAAAGAGAGAGAGAGAGACCCGACCGTGAGGTGAAGCAAGAGAGAGAGGGGGGGAGAGAGAGAGGGCCGTGAGGTGAAGCCTACCTAGCGCGACCGTATATATAGGTAGACGCGGAAGGTGGTGGCGGCAGGTCACGGAGAGAACGGTTGGCGACGCGCGAGGAAGTGCGCGTGGCAGATATAGTCGTACGTACGCGTAGCACCTGTCGTCGCGCGCGCTCTGTCGCCGCTCGTTCTCCCGTGCTGCTTGGCTGCCAGATTTGCTGTCGCGAGAAGAAAAAAAAAAAAGAGAAAGACTTCTTAAAGCGGGGCTGCTCGAAGCGAGAGGATTTGTGTCTCGCCGCGCCAAGCCCTCTTCGCGTTGTCTGACGCTCGGCCCTCGTTTGCCTGTCGTCTTTGGAACTCGAGTGCTGGTTTACCTTTTCCGTTCTTTTTTATTTTTTTGCGATGGCCAAATTTGTGTGCTTGTACCGACGTGGGCTCGATGGTTGTTCGAAGAAATTGTGCGCGGCGTATAGGTCGCCTTTACAGCCCTTTCCCCTCCCACTGCGCCCCCCTCCCATCTTCTTCTTTCTTTCTTCTTCGTGCTTTTCTCTCTTTTCTTTGGCTGTTGGACGTTTCCTTATTTTCTTGGGATACTTGTTGTATCGCTTGCTGTTCCTGGCCAGTTTTTATCTCCCCAGCAGGAGCCCGCCGCTATTTCGCTCGCAAATAGTGAGAGAGAGCCCAAACTGAAACGTGTCGTCTCACGTTGCCGCTCGCGCGTAACCTCGCATTCGTGCACGTTGCGCGTAACGTAAATATGCAAATCGATGTAAAAAGCGTCCACCGGTCTTTACCGTTGTTGTTCATTGCTATGGGCTTAAAGGCAAAAGCACCTATCCCCTTCGCCGTTTAATTCAAATTAACTAAACTTCATTTTATTCTGCCAGACGTGTAGAAATAAACATCATAGAGCTAGGGAACGTGTGAAGAAAAAAAAAACCCTCTTGGAGATGTCTTAAGCGAAGCAAAGCCACCTTTACGTGGCAGAAGAGCGCCAGACTACAAGATGATCGAAGGCACAAAATAAGCGAATCTTAATTTTTCGTGCATAATCTGCTTAGAATCCACGTTAACCAACCACCGCAGAAAGGGCGTTAACCACGGGGATGCTGAAGAAAGTGTTACTAGGGGCGCAGCGTGATGTCGTGGTCGGTGGTTATTGCCGTTTCTGCGGGGGTTGTAATGTCGTCGATTCGCCATTAACGCCGAATTAACGTCATACTAGACTACAAGATTAGCGTGGCGCTGATATTGCGCGAGTTGTAAATCAGCACGGCTTGTGTCACCTATACTTGAAGTACACGCAGTAGTGATCAGTAGATCCACAAGAAAGATATTGAATAATAAACAAGTAATCCAAGTAAGATGTAATATACTTGATTTCTACGATACCAATAATACAATGCAAGATATATTCCGGGAGTGTTTAACCGCCGTGGTTGCTGGGTGACCATGGCGTCGCGCTGCTAAGTCCGAGGTCTCGGGATCGAATCCCGGTCGCGGCGGCCGCATTTCGATGGGTGCTAAATGCAGAAACGTCCGCGTATCGTGCATTGGGCGCGGGTCAAGGAAGTCCAGCTGGTCGAAATTGATCTGGAGTCCCGCCCCTCCCCCTACTACGGCGTGCCTCGTAATATCATGATTTTGGCACGTAAAACCCCACAATTTATTATAGAGTATAGAGGTAGCATAGCAATAAAACAGCGCTAAAAATTTCTTCTTTTTTTTTAAAGGAAGTGCAATGACTACGTGCGGAAAATGACATGATTGCTGCTACAATGAGAAATAAAGTTAATTACACACATACCTAAGCGCAGTAGCATGAGGCGCGCGAAGACACACAAAAGTTACGGGCAAACAAAATATCCTTTCGGTTCTCTTATATAACGTCCGACTGAAATGAACCTCCCGCACAGATTCGGCTCTGCCGCTCTACTCAGTTGCGTAACTGCGCAGCAGCTGCTGCTTTTCGCAGGAGACGAAATAGCCCCCAACTCCCGTCCTGCGTCGCGCGTTTTTTTTGTTTGTTTTTTGTTTTCTCGTCCTACATTTGTTCGAGTTTACGCGCATCCTTGCAGCTGTCCGGACGCACGCTACATTTGGCCGTCTTCTAGAACGAATCTGACAAATTATCTAACCGCGAGCAATTTATACTCGCAGGACTGGAGCGAAAACATACCGTGAAAGTATACTAGGCGACTCATTAAGAACTTTCGTGCCAGCTAGCCGAATTCTGTAGCATCAGCTGGATTTCCAGGAGAGGCGTACGTTATCTTGCACGGGAAATCGCTGTGATGTTAGCTGAATAACCGAGTTTCACTAATTAACCTTGTAGTTATTCCCTGTAGGGCATGCGTCCCTTGGACCTTTGTTTCGTAATTATAAAGGTACCTAGGTAGGGAAAAAGTAGTGTGCTGGGTAGTATGCTGGGTATTAATATGCTGGGTAGCTTAAGTAGTATGCTGGGAAAAAAATTTTTCCCCAGCATAATTTGCCGAGCTAGTGGCAGTGCCATTTTTGCAATCAGCGCCTACCAGCCCGGTTTACTTGTCCTATGAAACGAAAAATGTAGGTGTGGCTCTCGTGTTGAAACCATCTCCTGTTATTTATATTTTTTCTATTTCTATTTTTTATTTCCTTTCTATTTTTGTTTCTAAACCATGTCCTTTACCAACCCTTATTTAGTGTTTTTCGTTTCTCCTCTTAGAATAAGTAGTTATCTTACGCTATCTACTGTCGCCCACTTTAAGCATATTGCCCTTAGTGGGTACGCGCCATAGATGTGAATCGTCATCATCACCATCATCATCATTATCATCATCAAATCGCAAATAAGGGACAAGGGTTGTAAATCCAGGAAGGTATAAGAAACGCTGATTAACTCGAGGCTAATGCAACCGCACGATGTTGTAATGCGGGAAGAGGAAATCCCGAGTGTTCCGCTCGTTCGGGAGTTTCGACTGTAAAGCTCTCTTCCGAGTAAAATATACTCACGTTCAATGTCGCGCGGACCGAAAGAGTCAGCGCGACAACCCCCCTCCCTCCCCTCCTTTCTCCCTCTCCTCGCCCCCTGCCTCCCTCCACCGCCTCGTTCCTCTCGTGCCTGCAACAACCGCGCTCCACAGTCGTTACGCGAAACCTGCATGGTCTCGCTTCGAACTCAATCCTGTCACGCCACGTGTTCGCTCTCAAACATGCGCGTACACACACACGCAAACGGACGGTGCTGATTGCGAGTGCGCGCGCCACCTGACTGATCCGGCTTCGGCCGCAGTCGTCACTCTCTGGCCTCGCCGCCGGCACGAAGCTGAGGCCAGCGCTTCGAGCGTAAACAAACACGCTGAAATCCCGGCAGCACACTCGCTCTATCCAATCCGTGACGGCACAGTATAGGGTGCGCGGTAGAACGAGGTCTGAAACGGGAGCAGTTGAGAGGCAGGAGGGTGGAGGAAGCGGGAGGGGGGTGTGCGCTGCCGGAGATTATAAAAGTTCCGGTCGGGCAACGCGGATTAAATCGAGTCCGGCAGTGAGGGATTACTCACTACACGCAGTACGGCAGAGACCGCAATGGGCGCCTGGGATTCGCGGAGGGACGAACGGTGCGGGTCGCTTGACAACGTGGGCCGCGGGACCGCGTCGCGAACTCCGTTGGCCAACAAAAAACGGTGTTGATCCGTTTGAGAATGGCAAGAGAAGATCCCTACAATATTCAGGTTGTCGGTGCGTTGCGAAGGAACTATCGGCTATATGCCTCGCTTGACGACAATGCGGCGGTGTGTATTGGGGGAAGATGCGACTGACATCGGCCAATCGGGTGCAGCGATCGCTGACGCGCGCGTGTTTATACGCAGCGTGTTCCTAAGCCTCCTTTTGATGTACCCGCGAGCGAATGCGTCGAGCGCCAGAGCACGTTTTGCAGTTTCCATAGTTCTGCCGCCTATACCGTGTCTTGGAAGGGGGGGGGGGGGGGGGGACTGACCGGATCAGATCGACGCCAGTGTAGAACGGACGCTCGCCCATCAATCCGCTATTGTTATCCTTTACATGGTTGTCAACAGCATGTAAAGACTCGATTAGATACAGCGAATATAGGACGCTACACCGCCGTTATAACGTGCGGCAGAGAAAACTCTGCAGAGAAGGAAGGTATCTATTCCTAGAGATATACATATGCTACGAAAAACACCATCTATAGAGCTATAGGACAAGCGCTTATAGGTAAGGGATGCAGATCAATTTCGACCACCTGTGGCGTTGTGTAAGCAGCGCCTGAAGCATGGAACACGAGGGTTCCTTGCATCCTGACTCCGGGTGAAGTCTCGTCGCCGATGGGAATCGAACCCAAGAACCCAAGACCTGAGCCACCGCGATGGGTCGAAGGCAGCTATGGTATCCGGCACG
This sequence comes from Dermacentor albipictus, assembly GCF_038994185.2. Taxonomy (NCBI): domain Eukaryota; kingdom Metazoa; phylum Arthropoda; class Arachnida; order Ixodida; family Ixodidae; genus Dermacentor; species Dermacentor albipictus. Next base: position 160,228,494 of record NC_091822.1, read on the forward strand.
CGTCACGGCGTTTCGCACGCTCCTGGACATTTGCGCAGCCTAAATATATACCCAGCTAGCTAAATACAGCCCTAGCCGTTTTCTGTGCAAATGTACGCGCTCGCTCGCTCGCTCACTTACGTGTATATGTATATGTTACGTAGCTCTTCGAATGGCCTGAGCGGAGACATTGGTGCGGAACGTGATCATATATTGTAAGAGCGCAGTTTACTAGCTACTAACTAAGTGCATTTGCGTGTTTACAGTCCCGACGTAAGTGTGCAGTGAAGTTCACTTTAACGATGAGATACTTTATAGCGCGTGTTCTGGCGATAGGTTTTCCTGCTGTGCATACCCCCAGAGAGAGGGAGAGAGAGAGAACATTATTAAATGTCCTTGCTCGAATCAAGGGGGGCGAGGGCCGGTAGATAGCGCCCCGCCGTAGCTCCCCTTCCTGATTCAGCGGCCAGACCTAAGCGACGCCGGCTGAATGAACGAATGCACCGCGGAATAATTGGGTGAAGTAGTAAAGGCAAGGCGCAGAAGACCAGGACTTAGGAAGAAGAACACAAACGACGCCGGTTCTGTCGTTTGTGTTCTTCTTCCTAAGTCCTGGTCTTCTGCGCCTTGCCTTTACTACATCAAGCATGAACCAACTGGCCCAAGCAAGAGTTTTGCTCGAAGAATTGGGATCGCACAATGGGCGGGCCTTCCTTCTTTCCTTCTCTGGGAGCGCGCAGCCCACTCTCCTTTACACCGACTTGGCTGACACGTGATCTCTCTAGCCTTCGCTGCATTGGGCGAAGTCGCTGAGACGGGATGTGCGTCTGGAGCGTTCACGGTCAGCACGCGATTACGGAAAGTGGAGCCGCGTGAAGTAAGTTCAATTTCTTGTTGTTGTTTTGTTTTTTACTCGCGTCGTGCTCTTTCTCGAAAGAACAAAACAGCAACGGAGACGGCGTCGCGCTTGAACGAGCTGTGTAGCATGTAACGCAGGAAGTTTGCGAAGAGTCAAACCGCCTCGCACAACAAGTTCATCCTTTCTAGCCCCGAGACGTGTGCCTTCGTCATATCCTGTGGTACGATTAATATGTCGGCCGCAGAAAAGTACTCAAGCAGGTGAGGCGTGACAACTTATATATACATATATATATCTGTGGTCCGCGCAGTAATTTTACTCGAGGAACTTAAGATTGATGACATCACGGCACGCGGAACGTCGTGGGAAGTGCAAACCACCGTAGCTTCTTCGAGAGACCGGAGCAATCCGGCGAAATTCTTCAAGGAATGAGGCCCGTAAACGGCAGAGGCAACATAAATTACGAGAGAGCAAGAAAGAAGAAAAAAAATGAAGACCGCATCTTACGAGGACATATACAGCAAGCTTCTTCCAGTCGCTCGCGCTGGGTAATTAATTATAGAAGCCGCCGCCGCCGCTTCTATGCATCCTCCCTCCTCCTCTTCCTCTTTTATTTTTCGGCCGTGTGCCAGCACCACACCACGCGGACGCGCGAGCATTACAAGTAAGACACCCTATATGAGGTGCCCCAACTAACCTGGACGGAGTAATAATAATAATAATAATTAAAAAATGATAGATCACTTTACACAAACTAGGCACATATATTTCTCAATCGAGTTGAAACTTGTGGGATTCAATTAGTGAATTACACTTCATTGAATAAATTATCATTTGCTGGCCCAACTGACAAGGTTGTGGACAGTTACCAGACTCGTCGGATTGGAATATCTTCCGAAAGATAAAGTAAGCGTGCTTAATTTCTTGCAGCTGATAAGGAAAACCAGCGAAGTCATCCAGCACGAAAATGCCTTCGTTATATGCGATATTTGTCATAAGCGTGTATTCGCCACGTGCTGATGTCGGCGATTTTCACAGTTACTTTGCTACATCCGATATTTTGTTATATCCGTGTTCGCTATATCGAGATTCTATTGCGTTTGCTTCGCACGGATTAGTAGAAACATGTTGAATAAGTGCCATGCGGTTTATTTCTCCCTTTTCTTTCTTGTCAAGGCGGAGTTGTAAATGCGGTGCTTCAGTTTCTTTCTCGAAACATTTGCCGTTTCTGGCTCGATTTGTTTTAAATTGAGGCCCTAAATAAAATGTCCGCTCTCAACAGTGACGACATAACTGAATCACCTCTCGTAAGGAGCTCGTCCAACGAGAACGTTTCTGCTCCGTCGCATGTATTTGAATGGCGGACTCGGGAGTTGCTTCCGAGACGGGGCATCCTCCTGCTCCTCTAAACTCTGGCGCCGCTCACTCAGGCAGAACACACAGGCGCCGCTTCTCGCTTCTGCTGCAGTCAGCGCCGCCTATAGTCACGGCTGCTTACTTTGCTCGCCTCCGAGAACTAACTAGCGACGCGCGTGGGGGCCTTCCACGGCGCCTCTTTTGCGGCTGATGCGTCGCCGTTCCATCTCGTCGGCCCGTCTTAAAAATTCATGACCGAGAGGCTCTCCTTTCGAGCCTAGAGAGAGAGAAAGAGAGAACGTAAGGGTCGCGCATGACTGAACGCTGATGAACAGTGTCGCCTGTCGCGGATAGCTGCTGCCAGCGGCTGCTTACGCGTACCGTGTTTACTCGAACCTATAGGTCGACTTTGACTGCCGGACAATGGCCGAGAGTTGGAGGTGCATAATACTCTCGATGTTTCCTCCAGGTAACTTGGTATGTCCTGAAAGAAGAAGAGGAATTAGAAGAGAGAGAGAGAGAAGGGAAGACGGAAAGGCAGGGAGGTTAACCAGACTGAGTCCAGTTTGCTACCCTACACGTGGGGAGGGGAATGGGGAGTGAAAGGGGAAGAGAGAGGACTTAAGTGTAGGATGTCTATAGTCGGGCACTCAAGTCCGTTGCCTTCAGGTAGCGGAAAAGCTACCTGAAGCTACCTTCTAATTGAAGGAATTAGAAGAATGTCCATTGAAGAAGTGGCCTAATGGAATTAACGGGTTTAGC
>NC_091822.1:160236449-160301449 GCF_038994185.2 Dermacentor albipictus
AAAAAAAAAAAAAGGATTTGCTGCAGTGAAACATACTAGGTAAAACACACTGGAATGCAGAGTCATCTGACATAGATACACTGAATGCAGAGAGCACGAAGCCAGTTCACCGAATGCTCTTGTTTACGGAAACCTACGGCGCTATGTTATACGTTAAATTTAGCGTAATAACGGTGTTAAGGGAAACAGCGTTACCGTTCCGCAAGCGAAATTTGCAGAAAGCGTTTTTTCTTCTTTCTTTTTTTCTAAGTATAGCGCGATAGAGTAGTTTACGTGCGGGAGGCTACGAGGAGATCCGAGAGGTTCGGTGTCTTCTTGGTCACAACCGTACCACGAAAAGATACATTGAAGTTGGAGAAAGTACCGAGGAAGTTAATTGTCACGCAACTTACGTTTAATTGAAAAGTAGAAACAATACGGCAAGCGAAACCGGACGAAAAGGTGTCTTGCCGCAGCTGTTAAGCGAACCCACGTCTTCAGCAACGCGTGCGGCATACTGTACCGTAGCAGCCGTCCTATGGCGCCCATAAGCTCTTCCTTGGTGTGTTTGCGACGTGTGCACAAATTTAGCCCCGGGAAGTGTTAGCCAGCGCCGGTCGTCCTCACACGTTCGTTTTCCAGGGCGTTAAGCTTTCCTCAGGTCTGGCACTGTCCGTCGTTCCGCGCCATGCGTAGAACGACACAAAGCTGAGCTAGTTGGTAAGGATTCATTATGCAAAATAGAAGTGAGGCGTGCAGACAGGACACAAGAGTAGAGAAGTGGACAACACGAACGCCGACTATCAACTGAAGGGGGCACTGAGACGAAAAAAGAAAGACACAAAACTCATCTGCGCATGCGTGTAGTATACTTCCGTGGTTCAGCGTGGACTATGTGTACGTTTGTCCGCGGTCGGCTCTCTTCTCGGCTTTTTTTTATCCTTTGCCCTATTTCCGTTCCCGCCCGCCCTCGAGGTACATACGAACGCTTTCGGTGTTGTAATAAGGCGCGGCCCTTTGAAAGCCTGTCCGCTTTGACACATCTCATTCCTCCCGTCGTCCGCTGAAACGACGCGGTTGCCCGCCCCGTCCCGGCCTCCGCCGCCGCAGGGAATCCCCCCTTTCAATCGGACGCCGGGGCGTCTGCCGCTGACTGCTCTTCGCCGAAGGGAACCGACGCGTCTCGGACCGATGGAAGCCGAAACCGGCATCTAGAACCTTTCACTCATACTTGGCCTCTTCGTTTGTTTGTGCCTTCCTTCATTCGATTGCTTCCTTCTTTCGTATGTCCTGTTATTTCTCTCTCTCTCTGTCTCTATCGTGTATCCTTGCTTGTTTGCTTTGCTTGCTCGTTCGCCTTGGTCGTTTGCTTTCTGTAGGCCCTATAGTTCGTGCCTTAAGCCCAATTCGAACGTTAGCGGAGCTGCGCGAAGATATGTCAAGCTCGTAATGGAATCGGAAATATCGAAGCAGGTAATGGGGGCTGGAGGGGGAGAGGGGGAGAGGGGGGGGGGGGGATGTACGGAGGGGCTAACCATCGTACGACCTCGTCGCCTTCTCCGGCTGAAAGGTATACGACTCTCCAGAAAATGGGATTTCCGTTTATCTCGCGCGCGCCGCAGTTTTTCTTTTTATCCGGATAACGTCATTCTCAACAAACAACCACGCGGCATCGAGCCCTTTGCGGAGGCATGTGGCGCCAGCTTTCGCAAACACCGCGGGCCCCAAAGTTGTCTCGAAAATGGTTTAGGAGTTGTCACTCTTCCTTTTTTTCCCAGACTCGGTGACGAGAAAGCCTTATTTCCTTTTTTTTCCTTCTGCCGTTCCGGATGAAGACACGCCACTGCCAATTCTTCAGCAGTGGCGTAGTGGCCCAATGGATGGGGCGTTGTGTTGTTGAGCACCAAGCCCAGGGTTCGATTCCCGTACGTGGCAGCAGCGTTCCGATGAAAGCGCGATGCAAGAACGTTCGCGTAACGCGCTTTGGGAGCGCAGGTTCAAGAACCGCAAGCTGTCAAAATTATTGGAGAGCGCTCGCTGTGTAACCTGTAACAGCTATTGCACTTTGCGCAGCAGCACATGGGCTATCGGGTAAACAAGTCCCCGAAACCTGGAAGCCTTCGAGCGCTAACTACAATTTCTCGGTTCCCCATTTTTAGATCTCTGTCTTCCTGTTCCTTTCCTGGTCAGCCTTAGTATCCTGCTTCATATGTTCGTCTGTTTCCGCTCCCGACCAATGGAATCTTATATCAGGGATGGTTGACTGGGGTTAACCACCCAGAGAAACACAGGGATTATCAGAGGACTATCATTCATTCATTCATTCATTCATTCATTCATTCATTCATTCATTCATTCATTCATTCATTGTAACGGCCCGTGCAACAGAGGGGCTACCTAGAGCCTAGATTTCCCCGACCCTGCGTTGGTCTGGGGCGCTAGCGCCAATCAATCAATCAATCAATCAATCAATCAATCAATCAATCAATCAATCAATCAATCAATCAATCAATCAATCAATCAATCAATCAATCAATCAGTCAATCAATCAATCAATCAATCAATCAATCAGGCGTTAGCCACTGGACCTGTGGCTGCATGGTCAGGAGCGGATTACCGAGCGAGAGTTGCACTTCGCAAATGAGGCGCACCACTTTCCCAGAAACGTCAAAGCTCGAACGGCGTTTCTTTTCTCTTTCTGGCATCTTTTCTTTCTCTTTCTTTTTTTCTGTGCCTTCCACGCAAAGAGCGCTCGGAAAGCACGTTGTCAGCCGGCACCGACACAGAAACGGCTTCTCTCTTTCGTCGATCGAATCTGCGACGTGCTCCGACGTCTGCGAATGCAGTGACGAGCAATCCCTTTTTAATCCGGATAAGATGAGATTATGTATACGCGCAGTTCCTTTCTTTTTTTTTCGGAGGGACAGTGGGGAAAGGGGGGGGGGGAGGGGTAAGTCTCATGCTTGGCAAATGTGCGTCTCTACGTGCAGCTATCCGCCAGGTCACACGACAGACAATCCAGTTTGAACCGGCCGTGCGACAACCTGACCTCTGCTGTTCGCCGCAGTGAACGCTGTGCTGCCGTGATTGGATTAGCTCCTTCTTTTGGATGCTGCAATCTCGACTCGCTCCGGCGGGATCTAAGCGAAGAAATAGGGAAGCAAGGGATGAACAAAAACGAGAGCGATGGCGAGGTCGAAACGAAAGGGAAACAAACAAAACTTAGGAGGAATAGGAATGAACTAGCGGAGGAAAGGGAACAGAATCATACACAGAGAACGGTTATTGCCTTGTTGTTGACGAACAGAAATAATGCCTAAAAAGGGACGTAAAGGGACGTTCACGTGTTAGCGCTTAAACAACGAATTGCTATAAGCTGAGAGGCAGGCAAGAAGACTGGTTAACTAACAGTTTTAGGAGGACTCAGTTGACATCGAACAAATACAAGGTATAGTGGAGCGCACTAGCGTAACCACGCGGTTTGTTGTTTAACCTGCACTACACCTTCGGGATCGGCTCACATTTTTCGCCGAGTAAATCCGCAATTCCGACTCCGCTTTTAGGCGCTCGACGGTTTGAACGAACTCATCTGGGTTTAATTTTCGGCCTTTCTTTCTTGCGCTGATAACTATACGCGTTATCACTGCTCCGTACATAGTTGTACGTTGACTTGGTGCGCCTTTTCTTTAGTTCCAAACTTCATTTTGACGTTGTCCTACGCGCACTACAGAAGGCCTCAAATCGTCTTATTTACGAGGCGAAAGTGGCCGATAACCCAGATCGCACGAACCCCCAAATCGATCTGAAATCGCCAGAGAAGACCTTATCTTCAAAACAACAAACCCCGCAAAACGCGCAATCATTAGGCGTGCACACTACGAGTGATTAATTAAGCGGCAGGTGCGACGCTCGTGGGTACTTCACGCAGGCGGGCCTCCTCTGCTTATCGACGCTGAGTGATCAGTCTGTGCGTCGGTCGGAAAGCACACTATAGTTGATTAAAAGAAAAATTTATCGCGGGAGCTCCCATATGACTACAGAGGAACGAATAAATCGTTTCTCCTGGCCTCGATGGCGCCCACTCGATCGGTTTTCTTTTTTTTCTTCCATTGAAAGGGTGAAGTTAAAGCACACCTACTGTAGAGAGCAGGTTCCTGATTTAGTCTTTCAATGTTATTACCAAAAATATTGGAAGATAGCGAAATTTCAAAACGCGAGCATTAAGTTTGCCATCTCTGTAACGCAGCATTAAAATCCAACACAGTGATGTAAACTGCACTTAATTAGTCACCTTAAGCGGACGAAACTGATGTATTCGTACGCTGCCCTGCAACACGCCGTTAATTCGGGAGTATAGGGCTATTGCGAAACGCTCGCAAGTAGTGCAATAGTGCAGCTGTTTCACGTGATCTCTAAAATCATGTATCACTTTTCGCCACTTCGAATAGCATATCCAGTTTAGGGGACTGGGACATCTGCTTTTGGTTTAGAATTACAGATTTGTAAACTTCGTGCTTCAGTTTTCTTTTTAACTGCCAGTTTTCGGCAATTTCTGCACACACACACAAAAAAAGAGGAGGTCCTAAATCAGAATCCTGTTTGCTACAGTCTGTAAAATTCAGCATTCCCTCTTAAAGGAAGCAATTTTAATTCAAATAGGACCAGCAGTCGTTAAATGAGGGCATTTTTGTGCTTCTGATGTATTTTGGCACGGACATCATAGTTGGCCCCGCAGTAGAGCTTCCTCTTAAAGGAGACGTGCTGCATCCACCCTACTGGCTCTTGGCTGATTAACTGTTGGTGGCCCACAAGCTACTGAGAGCCGCGCCCCTCACTAGAGTTACTGCAATGGCTCGATCCCGAAGGAAATGAAATGGACTGATATCTAGTTAGGTTAGTTGATCTGTACGATATGATGATGATGATGATGATGATGATGATGATGATGATGATGATGATGATGTGTGGTGTTTTGTGGCGCAAGGGCCAGGTTAATCTGTACGATATGACCGTATATTCACGAGACAGTGAAATTGCCAGTCTTTGCTGTCACTTTCACGCGGCGTTCGCCGTCTTGCAACTAGAGCCCAGCAACAAGTAGTTAACACGTCCTTTATAATTCCCTAACCATGCTGCGGACGATTACTGTTCAGTGTCATGCACCCGCGTGTAAAAACAAACAAACAAACAAACAAACAAACAAACAAACAAACAAATAGAGTGACTGAGTCAGTGAGTGAGTGAGTGAGTGAGTGAGTGAGTGAGTGAGTGAGTGAGTGAGTGAGTGAGTGAGTGAGTGAGTGAGTGAGTGAGTGAGTGAAATCTTTCATTGAGTCTTTTTAGAGCTTCGCGGTTACGAGGTCTCCGTCGTCTTCATCTTCTTGGCGCTGGCGACTTGAGACTTCTGTTCAGCAAGGGTGGGCCCCTATTCCGAGGCTCCACGGAGTCGTGCTGCATCGCTCGCGTGCTGCACTAGGGCCCTTTGGGCCGTGAGCTCGCTGCTGGTGAGCCGACTCTCCCATTGCTCCGCACTCGGGTGTTCGTGTTTGTGGAATGCTTTGTTGCGTTCGCACTCCCAGGTGATGTGGTAGAAAAACTTGTGGACGCTAACGTATACGCATTGCGACACCACCATCTCCCGCAGGCCAAGAAGGTGGCGGGCCGCACCAAGCACCGGGACCCCGTGGCGGAGAGCTTTCTGGAGCTGAACGTGCGCAGCCTGCAGCAGCAGCACTACGGCGCGCTGAGCGGCTCCGCGCGGCCCTCGAGCGTGCCGGTGACGCCCAGCCACCAGCACTACCAGCGGCCCGGCGAACGGGGCGCGGACCCGGACCTGTTGTCTCCCTCGAGCAACGAGGACAACACGTCGCCCACCGAGCTCAACCGGCACTTCACCGACAAGCCGCCGCCCGTCAAGAAGCTCGAGGACAGCTGGCAGCAGCAGCAGCAACAGCAGCAGCAGCAGCAGCGCTGCAGCCCGAGCATTGGAGGACCGGATGGACTGGAGGTGCGTGCTCGAGCTTATGTATAGGTTGGCTGTCGGCGTGGACGCGATGGGATGGCATAAGACGTAGATAGAGCAAGGAGCGAAGGCGCTGGTGGCATATCACTGCGTCTGGCCTTGATGTCACTGTGATTTCGCTTGCTATCGAAAGCGTATCGATTTGTGGAGGGACACGGATGAAGCTATGCTCGCGGACAACTTTCTGTGGCTACGAAAGGGGGCGGAGCTACGGGGGCGGAGCTTCTGCACATGTGTTACCGCGCGAAGTAGTCCGCCAGCGTGTGACAGCGTCTTTTGGTTGCTCGGAACAGACGCTGAATCGACGCAGCTTCCACGTGCGGCGGTTTCGTGTTTGCCCAGACGCGGAAGGGAAAAGCCGCAAAATGAGTAAACTTGTACATTCAGTGGTGCGTTTTGTGTTATTCAATTGTTGCTAATAAGGTGCGTATGTTTTCTCTTCCCCAGCTTAAAATAACGTGGATGAAAACTCGGCACTCTTTTCAGAAGCGCTCTCACTCGTGCGCGTGATTTGGCTCCGTAACTTTCCTTTCGTAGCCGCAGTAAGTTGTCCGTGAGTGTAGCTCACCTTGCTGTGCCGACACTCGCTCATTCGCTCGCTCACGCACAAGAGAGATATACTCGGTCGTATTCGGGGATCAGTTGTATTGACCCTTAAAAATCGCTTTAGGAGAAGCCAAAAGCAAGGAAGGTGCCATCCGGTTGGAGGAGAGGTCTAGAAGATGCATATAGCAAGACCTTTTATGTCCTCACCTTCTGGAAGTCGTCTAAAAGTGGCATTCTGATAGACAAAGCAATTAACTTCGCCAAGACGCGCGACACATTCCGACATACGGCAATGCATTAAGACAAACGCGAATTTACGATGTTCCATAGCGTGTGGGTGGTGACAGCGAAACGTTCCCGTCCCTCCCTATGCAGGACAGCAGGGCCTCCTCGCCGGTGCCGATGGGCTCGCGGCCTCCGAGCTCGGCGCTGCGCTCGAGCCCCTTGTCCTCCGAGGCGTGCAGCGTGCGCTCTTCGGTGCGCAGCCGGCGTTCGTCGGGTTCGCCCAGCGGCCGCCAGAGGAGCGCCTCGGGGTCGCCGCGGCCCAACGGCCTCGCCACGAGGGTCGCCTTCGCCCCAGCTCCGCCAAGGCGGTACGTGGCTTGCACGATCTTTCATTTACTGACTGACGAAAGGAAAAATTGTCATCTAGCCGACTGAAGCGTGAAACGACGTACAATGAAAGCTACAAAGCTCGGTTCACAAAGCTACCTTTTCGTTGGTCTCGGGTCCGATTGCCGGAGCAGGACGAATTTTTCATCTGCAAAGCTTTATTTCCGAGAAACCCGTTTGGGTTTCGTTTGCAGCTTCGCGATACAGGCTGCGGGACGACAATTATTCCCTTTTGTGAACCTTCCTACACCTTGCAGACCTACGCAGCACTGTCTGATTGATTGATTGATTGATTGATTGATTGATTGATTGATTGATTGATTGATTGATTGATTGATTGATTGATTGTTTGGTTGCATCTTTCGTTTGGAGGTGAATGGTGACGTTAATGCGATTAGCAACCTTTGTTATGATGGGTGTGACATCTTTCCTTTGGAGGAGAATGGAGACGTTATTGCGATTAGCAATCTTTATTACGATTGGTGTGAATTATTTATGGGGGCATGTTTTATATGTTATGATGATTATTATGATGACTACTTTATCCCGATGTCATATCCCTGTACCATCCTTGAACCGCAAAACCTTATGAGCACACTAGCCGACACGCGAAATGGGAATCTCGCCAACCATAATGCCGGATGATACGTCACGACACTAATATGTCTTGATGCAATCACTGGACCCCAGTTGAAAACCCGTAGCAGCCGCCACTATCCCTATAGTATCCTGGCTGCAACTTGGTTACAATGGCTATCCCCCAGACGGCCGCTCTCGACGTAGGGATGGGCATGCAAGCGCTTTAATGTATTAAATAGGCTACATTACCCCTTGCGTAACCTTGGCTCATCCTTTCCCTGTGACTGAATAGGCGCATGCCTATATTACATAGCACTGCCGAAGTTGTCTCCAAGTGGCGCACACCCGGTCACCCAAGTTGTGCGCTTGGTCACACATCAGCTCGTTGTCTACATTCTGGAATATAGTCCAGTGACCCATGTTGTCTGCTCGGTAAGACAGCAAGCCATGCAGCGCATACCCAGTGGTCCAAGCTAGTAGACAAGCAGGCTCACCGGGTTTGTGAAAGAGGTTAAGTATACATTTAGAACTCGATCTAACGAAACCATATTTTGCGAAGTTTTGGATCTAACGAAGAAATTTGCATTCCCCGGCAGGTACCCATAGGGTTGAACGTTATCAATAACCTGAATTAACGAAACAAACCTAGCCGCGGACTCGATTTAACGAGGTTTTCCTTAAATAAATGAGCAATTCCGGTGCTTTCTTTCTAATTTTGGCGCATACGGGCTCTACTTCGAGCATGCACTCTAAATCTGTCGCGTTAAAACATCTAGGCACCATGGCCACATCCCTAACTTTATGTTGACGAGGCTCGGAACACGCACGGAACAGCCGACTCAACATCACCTCAGTAGGGGCGGCGGTGGTTGCTTCCGTTATTTCATGGTTTATGCGACAGATGGCTGGATTAACGGAAAATGCAATGCCGTGGTAGCCTTTGTGGGTCGCTACGTTACTATTTTGGATTTCGAAGGACCGAGAAACTAATTTTTCTCGGTTTTACGAACTTCCCGATTTAACGAAATAATTCGAGCGTGGTCATCACTTCGTTAAATCGAGTTTCAACTGTACATACCGCAAACTAGGTGAAGACACGCAAACAGCATTAATCGCATTAAAACAAAGTAGATGACAGGCGGCGGTAGGCAGCGGAGTTTGAAGGAGCCTTAAACACCATAACTGTCTGCCTCGCTGTCAGCTATCTCGCGGCCAGCAAGACCTTTGTGTATACGAAAAAGAGAACGCTTAATCCTTGCGCACATTAACCTTTCTGTTTTTTTTATGCTGGCCATCCTTTTAAAGCTAATTCCCAACCCAGAACCGTGCGCGTCCGATTCACGCACGCTGTCTCCGTTGTCCTGCAAGTCACGCAACGACACGACATCGCACTTTGGCAGCTGGTGCAGAGGCTTGTCGGCGTTTGCCTTTGCCTGGCACGGGTCCGCCGTTGCCGAAAAGTTTCAGTGAGTGCACGTCGTCTGTATAGATGATGATAGTGATCTAGAGAAAGGAAAGACGCTTGATTCTGCGAATGTATATAGATGCGAAGCGCGACGTTCCCGGTTGTGTACGGACGTTTTCTTTCTCGTCACGGGGAAGACGCGTCGCAGCGCGCGATTAGCCGCGTGTGCGCGGGCGCCACCCACGCTCTCGCTTGAACCGCGCTCGACTCCCACGGTGCGAGAACGGCCGACCGAGCCGAGCGTGGTGTCTCCAAATGCGACGCGTCTATACGAGGAGTCTTGCTTCGGGACGCAGCGGTCCCGAATCAATTTTGCCCCGCTGTCTCTCGCTCGAGTCGTCGCGCTTAACACGTTTCCTTATAGGCCGATGCGTTGCTGCGTGCTTTCGAGCGTGGACGTGTTCTATAGGGTGCCCTCGATGCGCGCTATACGCGCGTTTCTCGAACAGCAACAACAACTGCGCATGAATCTGTACGCCTACCCTACACTCCCTCCCCCCCCCACCTCCCCGCTCTACCTCCCTTTCCTTAAGCTGTCGTTTCTCCATAAACGCCTTGTCTTTCCTCCCAGCTGTGGTTAATCACGCGAAAGGGCAGCGTTCGCACGAGCGCGATGAGATTCGCGCTAACCTCAAGAAAGGAAACAAAACAACAAAAATACGGAGGAGAGAAAAAAAGAAAGGTAGAATGCGTGGTCACAAGTCAAGAAAGAAACAAAAAAGGAAAACGACACGAGAACAGCAACAAGAAACGGAAAAAAGGAAGAAGTGAGCTGGAAAGTTCTGGAAGAGAACCACGCTAGCGCCGCCGTCTTTTGATCCGTTCACATTTTGCACGATCCTACTCCTACCTTTCTTTTTTTTTCTTTTTCTTGACTGTCGTTTTTAATTCCTAGCGATGAGGCGAGGCATTCGCGTGCCAAGTTAGCCACAATCGTCGTCGCCGCCGCCCGATGTGAACTTTCATTCAAGACTTGGAACTTGGAGGCGTTCGCGTCAGAGGCCTGCCGGTGCGCACAGACGCGCTTTCTAAATGGGCCGCCGTCGAGACGGATAGTGAACGCCGTGCAAAGAAAGAAAGAAAGAAAGAAAGAAAGAAAGAGAGAGAGAAAGAAAGAAGGCAACGTCAAAGAAGCATATAAATCTAGCCATCTTCAAGAATCTTCACTTCTGAGTCTTTGAAGCACTCGTCACTGAAAAGGACTTCAAATTCACGACTTGGTAATGTGGCATCGCGCATAAGGCGAGAGAAACTCTACGGCGCAGAACTCAAAATTCAGCGGAGAGAAAAAAAAAAACAAGATAGAGAGAGAATAACCACCGCGAATGTACTGTACAAGAAATTCATCTGATAAGTGAGAACGACAGAGAGAGAGAGAGAGGAGAAAGAAACTTCGCGTGCTGCAGTGCGTGCGCTCTCCGAAGCGGCCGCGCTCCTTTCTTTCGACACGGATCACGACTCCACGATTCGGGCATCGCGAGTTCTTATGTTCTTCCTCTTTTTCGACGTTTTCCTTCTTTTTTTTCTTTTCGGTGGTACGAATTGTGTCGGAGCTTGGAAAAGTTCGCGGGAGAGAGACGAAGAGAATTAAAGCGGCGGCTGATTCGCTGGTGGCGTGGCAGGGGTCTAAGGACGGAGGAGCTATAGAGTGTGCAGTTGGGGCCCGGAGGGGGGGGGGGGGGGTGAGACGAGGGGGGTGAGAGATTTGGGGGTGACTTACGCGGCTTTCCACCCAAAAGGCGGCGGCTCGCGCTAGCAACTCGAGTCAAGGTCCGCGCTGGCCGTGCACGCGATTGCACCCAGCGACGCGCCTGATTTATACGGCCGGAAACGAGCCGAAACACAATGGTACGAGACCGAGCCGGATGTAGTGCGTACGCGCCACCGGCACAGCATCACTCGACGCTGCAGCGCACGTGATGGGGGGTGAACGCTCACCACATGCGGGGTTGCCCTCCCCCCGCCCCCTCACCCCCTCCCAGTGAAACCCGCCTCGCTTTCCATCTAGCCGGCGGCTGTCTCATTCGCTGCCCGCCTGCCTGCCTGCCGATGCACGGAGCTATGCAGCAGAAGGAAGAACAACGGCACGGTCGAGCTCGGGCCATTGTCGGCTGTCTGAAGCGTCCCTCGGAATCAAGAGAGCGGTACACTGCTCGCGTCTTTTCTTTTTCACTGCTCCGGCTCTGCCACAAGCTCTCGATAATCTCGGCGTGCCGTTGCGTGAGGTCGGCTTTCGATTGTGCCCCTTCTGCCGCCGAGCACGAGGTCGCGGTTTCGATTCGCGGCCGCGGTTGCTGCATTCCGTTGGGGGCGAAGTGCAAGAAAACGTTCGCGTACCACGCTTTTGGGGTGCACGTTAAGGTACCCAATACGGTCTCTGAGTCGCCAAGTGTCATCTAAGATTCACCGGTTCATTTGGGGCCTTCTCGTAGCCGCTTCTGTTGCTCAGTGACCATGACGTTGCGCTGCTGAACACGAGGTCGCTGGTTCGATTCCGGCCGCGACTGCCCTTCATTTAAACGGAGGCAGAATGCAAGAACTCTCGTGTACCGCGCTTTGAGTGTGCGTCAAAGGACTCTGGGCGGTCAGAATTGAACTAGAGTCCCCCACTACGGCGCGCCTCGTGATCAGACGGATGATGGCTGTTTGCACGTAAAACATGAGAACTTATTCAACCTTATGCAGGAGCCGGCCGTTGCCGGTGACAACATAACAGATTGACCAGGGTGTACAGGTGGTCTAAGGAAACGGGACATAAATTGACAAGCAGGACCCCTGTAGGGACTAGCAACGAAAAGAAGAAAATAAACTTGATTGAAAAGAACGGTCCTGCAGTTTTGGTTGTGGCGGCCTGAGGTGGCGGTTCAAAGTCCTTGGAGTCGGGCGGCATCTGCGGCTTGCCGGACGGCCCTGAGCTGGTATTCCAGCTCCCAATTTTTCAGGGCCGCCTCCCATCAGTGGCGACACCGTCGGAGTAATGACGAAAAAGGACCCCCACAAATGGAGAGGACGCGGCGGAAGAAGACGTGTGCTGTCCTTCACCGAACTTCAACCACAGCACGTAAACCTCCAGACGCCCCGAAGCTCTCCCATGCCCTATGTAGGGTGGCGCCCTCTGAATTTAAAATGCGGATCTCAAAGGCTAAGCTTTTGTTCGTTGAATGCGGCGGAAGCGATTTCGGGAGCCGGAAACACGTCACAGACGTCGTGTTTCGCGTTCGGCGACGAACCTGCCTCGCAACTTGGTTGCGCGAGAGCACGCGCTCTTTGCAACGGCGCCTTCGTATCGAAGGTAAAAGTGCGGCCACCACGAAAACGGGTTAAAGAAGCAAAGATGGCTATTCGCTTTAAAACTGACCGCATCCGGACCCAGTAATTACGTGTCGTTGCCTGTTTGTCATATTTGCACAAGATGCGAAGATCATTCATGTTTTGTCAATTTGAGAGCTACGCATTCGACCAGACTGTCCTTACAGAATTGCCTGTAATTATATACAGACCAATGTCGTTCATGAATTTACACTCTCGGCCTCTCTTACTATGTTTTGCAATAAAGCATATTCGATATCTGAAGTAATTCCCGCCAGGTGATATAGTTCCAAGAGCGTTCTGAGCGCATGGTTTGACTTCACCTCACTATGAGTGATTGTGCAGTGAAGCCAGCTTCTAGTATGTGGGTAAAAAGAATCTTAAACGATCGTTCTCGTTCGTGAGTAGGTAAAGGTTTTGCGCGAATCTCTTTGCAAGAAGACATGAATGCTTCACTACATACACTGAAGGTGATAGTTTCGGTCAAACTACGCCGTTTAAGCGGCAGGGTCCCACGTTGTGTTAAAGGGGCCCCCAAACACTTTTTTGAACATTGTAAGGAAACGTTGCTGATTTGTTAACGAGGCTCCTGTGAACATGTGGGCCAAATATTATTGCACTGCACGAAGCAGAAAATTTACAATATCGTGTCAAAGGCAGTGAACATTCGCTTTCTCTCGCATCCGCAGTGTCGACGTCGAATGCGGTCGGTCCGCCGACACTACTAGCTGATTTCGTGATAAACAATCTCAGTAATACACAATTGCTAATCTTGAGTTAAATAAGTGACAAAGATATATGTCTGCGATTCCAAAAAAGACAGAAAAATCAATTCATATTTGCATTGCGCGTGGCTGCATCTTCTGCGTATGACCTCCGAGATGGCCGCGGCGTAGCGTGGTCTAGCGCTGCCGCCACGGAGGGCCGCGACGAGCCCTTTCGCTGTAGTGTCCCTCTCCACCGTGGTCTCTGTACGCGTAGGAATATCGCGTCGGGATTCCTAACCCTCTCTACCCCTCCCCCCCACCCCCCCAAGATCGAAGCGGTTCACCTGGCGCAATCTCGGATGCCGCGAATGATGTTTGTTTTTCACCGCAGCTGCGAGGGGGCCTCTACCAATGATACGGCTCTTCCTCTCCTGTTCTAAACCGTCTTTTTGCTTCTTCAGACGATATTTGTAACTCACTTCCCACCCCCCCCCCCACCCCTTTTTTTTCCTCAGGCATGATTCCCTGAACGTGAATGAAGAGGAGGAACTGCGCGAAGCCCCCTGGTATCAAGCTGGCATCCCCAGGTGAGTGGCGCTTTTCACGTGCATTGCAGTTGTCAGCATCGCCAAAGGCAATAACACAGAACGTACCGAGGAATTCTTTCTTTTAATGCGAAGAATTGTTAGGTAGGTAGGTAGCTTCCTGTCTCGCCTCGCTTAAATAAAAAGAAAATAAAGTGCCCGACCGACGGTGAAATCGAACCTCTGCCCTTGAGTACAGGAGCTCAGACCATTAGGCCACGATCGCACGCGTACTTCTCGCGTTCCAAAACGAGCCACCCATTTGAAGCGCTCGGTGTGTGCGTGCCGTGCCACTTTCTCGTCTTCCTTTGGGAGGACACCTCGCGTTCTGAAGCGCCCCGTTAGTCTGCACCACCTCCGGAAGCGGGCCACTTCCCTCATCACTTTCCTCGTGGCACGCTACTATAAATTGTGCGACGCCGCACCGACTATACGTTCGCCCAAGTTAATCATGCTTTAACATTTATTTACCGGAGGACAAATGATATCGCCGTTTTAACAGTGCTATGTTTTGCAATGAAGCATATTCAATACCTGAAGTAATAATTCTCGACAGGTGAAAAAATTCCATCTTTTGGGCGCTTGGTTTAACTTCACCTCACAAGGAGTTACCGTGCAGTGAAGCCAGCTTCTAGTATTGTGGTTAAAAAAAATGATAAACGATCGTTCTCGTTCATGAGTAGATAAAGCGCTTGCGAGAATCTCTTTGCAAGAAGCCATATGTACGTAAGACTGCATAACACATAGTCGCTGGTGACGTTGCAGTCCGTGTTTCTCTCGCTTACGCTCGTCCGCTACCTACGCATAGACCAACAAGTGTCATGTCGTAAGCTCGCGTCGAACGACCGGCTTGAGAATTACCGCCGTTTTTGCTATACGATTGTCCTCAACGTGGTCGTCATCGTGCTGCTCTCGCCACGCTCGCGACCCACACACACAACTGTTCAATTTAGACAAACATGTTGATCCATCTGGTATCGCTTTGCGGGAACTACAAACAATCCTACATAGATAGGTACCTGCAAAATGCTTCGCGTAACATCGGTATTCCTGTGCGTGGGATCTGCATGACTTTTACCGACTCTTTCTTGCGCTCTTCCGCCCACTTTTAAGAGGGTGGCTGTCTGACCCTGTAAACTGGGCCGATCCCGGAGGGAGCATAACCAAAGGTGGCGACTCTGTGGGTCGATCCTGACACCAGTGCGGGATGCGTGTCCTTGAAATAATTTTAATGTGGTTTGCGAGGCGGGCCGATCTTCGAGGCTGCGCGACGCCAAAGCACCCGCATTGCGTCACCACATCATCCAATAGAGCTAACCAATGAGCGTCCCCGGCAGCGTAATGTCGGGACGACGCTATTGAGTTTGTCCGAGACAATAGTTTGCGCTCCTATATAAAGGTTCTTGAAAATACATTAACGGCGAGCATAATTAGTATCAAAATGGGACGTTACCTTTCCAAGATCTCATAACATTTGTGTTTTGTCAGGGGATTGCCTAAATGCAAAGGAAATCATTACCGAAGGGGTAGCATAACCGTACCACAGTTAAACCGTCAGTGATTGCATAGGTCCTCAATCGCGCCGGCGATCTGGCAGATGCTACTGCCTGCCTTAAGTTTGCCCAAGTCAAATGTCCATGCAGAAGGGGCAACACAATGCGACAAAGTGAACCTACATATTCACTGCCCTCACCAAAACAAATAGTGTGTGTTAGCTGAAAAAAGTCAGCAATAGATGTACGCAAACGAGTGCAGAAGAGGAGACGAGCCATTCACAATGTAACCTGCTGTGGTTGCTTAGTGGCTATGGTGTTGGGCTGCTGAGCACGAATCCCGGCCACGGCGGCCGCATTTCGATGGGGGCGAGATGCGAAAGCACCTGTGTACTTAGGTTTAGGTGCATGTTAAAGAACCCCAGGTGGGCCACATTTCCGGAGTCCCCTACTACGGCATGCCTCATGATCAAATCATGGTTTCGGCATGTAAAACCGATAATTAAATTCGCAATGCCATACTCTTTGCTTTGCTTAGAGAGGAACTGAAAGGCAATGTTAATTGTGATGAAGTATTATTTCTTCAAGATTATCTGGCATATTGAACAGAAAAACGTTGGTTACTGGCAGACGAGGAAAATTAAAGGAGAACTGCTTCACTTTTCTCATTTTTTACCTGAATCGTAGCGCTGGTACACCAGCATGGTGTCACAAATTTGAATGAATATTTCGCATGTCCAGGTCACCTTTTCTTGCTCCTCAAAACTTGTTACCTTGTGCATTTGGTTCTTCAGAGTGCAATGTAATCCTTATGTATCAGTGAACTATCTCACAGTTAAAGAAGATCCTATCAAAATGCATGATGTCACAGGGTGCTAATGCAAAAATAAACATTAATATGGTATGCCACCAGACTCCACAAGTTGAGTCTGGCTTGTCAAGGTTCTACTGATGCCATGATTAAGGTTTTTTTTTTTTGCATTCCAAAGCTTTAACTGATAACCCACTTTAACCCGTTTTATTTATTTAAAACAATGTACCTAACGAACTGTAACCTTTTACGAGACGTCTTAGTATTACTGACGCTTAGTGTTTATTACTGACAGACCCAGTTTTCAGTTTTGTTGTGTCAAATGAGACATTTAATGTACAAGTAGAACACCGGACATTTTGCTGACGCTGTGACGCATTCGCAGGGAGATCGCTCTCGAAGTGCTGTCGCAGGAGCCAATCGGGTCCTTTCTGGTGCGCCAAAGCAGCACCAAACCCGGATGCTTTGCACTCTCGCTGAGGGTCCCAAGGAGCATCCAGCCGAGTGGCATCGCCCACTATCTCATCATGCACACCAACAGGGGCTACAAAATAAAGGTGAAGGAAGCACAAGAGAAAACAACAAGGCAAAGTCAGGAGAGCAAGTAAAATTGTGGAGCTCTATGCACACATCAGCATCTCAGACATAGCTGAGTCAATGATTTTTGCATCCCTATGCTACACATGGTCTATGAGAAGCAGAGAAGTTCAGATACTCTAAAGTGATCGCAAACACACGTCACAGTGCTCTTATATCTTGATGCATGAGCAACTTACAATGAGCTAAGATAGTGAAACGATTTTATTTCATACTATTCCTTTCCAAATTTCTTTGTAGTCTGAGCTGCACTCCACCTCCATTAAAATATGCTACATGGCTGGCAGGCCCCATGAACGGTGTACAGTAAGAAAGGAATAGAACACAGAAAAAGGAATCCTTACATTATACCACCCCTAGACTCTCATCATTACACTTAAACCTCTGACCTCGTATTTAATGCCACGAAGCCTCCTCGGAAGTACTCAAGCACGTTTTTCATGGACATGGCCACAGTGTAGGTTCAGGACTAGATGAGCAAGGCGAGAACTGTCGAGGGCACTTTTGCATTTTTCGGATGACAAATGCAAAGCATTCATGTGGTTACTGCAAAAAACTCGTGTTATGGATAAAAGGCACGTATGTGGAGCAATAGTTGACGGCTAAAACATGGCAATCATATCCATTTCTGGCTCCTTTAAGTGGTTCTGGCATTTGCAATACACAGACACATGGCCTTTGAGATTGGTATCCGCAATTTCAAGGGAGCTGTTGCTGGGGATGTCAATTGGATGCCACCTATAAAGGACAGATGTGCTAGGCCAGGTGCAGTTGTACTAATTCTAGAGTCAGAAAACAACCACGTTAAAAGCAATGTGACCATCACTTTTCTTTCTCGTCAGTGAAGAAAGCTAAACCTGGTACTAATTTATACCTATGTTGTGAAATGTATGCAAAAGTGAAGAAAACAAACACACAGACAAGCATTTGTTATAAAAAGCTAAAGTTATGAGTATTAATGAGATGAACAAGCAAATGTTCCTAAATTGGCAGACAAGGTCTTCAGTCAAAACTAAACATCTACAATACGCACAGAGCACCTGTGAGGGCCACTTATCTCTGTGTTCACAAAGTATTCCATCATAATTCCAACAATGCTTAGAACTTATCAGTGCCTAGTGCCTTCCAATTGTGTTGATGCCAGAAAGAAATCTACTATTTAGTTTATCGGCAAGGATAGTTTAATTCCACACAGAACAAGGGAAAAAATGTCCAAAAAGCCCCATTCGACACAGATAAAGACATGTTTCTGAAATGCATGCTGCAGTGACTTCTCACATCTTTCCTTTCATTTAGCATATCTCGTTTGCAAGAAATTATGCATTACTTTCTTGGTTTTTATGTGCAGTTACTAAAAGCATGCATGGGACATGTGGTGTCGCAGCATACTTAAAGAAACACGTGTGCTAGTAACTAATTCTAGTATAAAGTTTCACATATAAGAATGCATTGTTTCACATGTAAAGCATGACGTAACCAGAATCTCAGAATGTTTATTGAAAAGCTAGAGAGCCCCTCTAACCCACTAGCTATTCATGCACACAATCTGGTGCATATAGACACTGCTTTGCTTTCAGCAATCTTGCCAATTGTAAGCGAGAGTGCCTCACATGCTTTCTCTTTTATTCCAGGGCTTCACAAAGGAGTTCAGCACCCTGACATCACTCATCACGCATCACTCGGTCATGCCAGAGCTGCTGCCATGCCCGCTCTCCCTGTATCGATACAACTCAACCTTCCGGAAGCATGGCTCGGCCGAGGACATGGTGGACATAGACGAAGATCCCGACTACACGCTGCTCTCAGACTTCCGCAAGATGATGGCCGACGCTGTTTGACTTGTGTAGCTGGCTGCATGCTAGTCTTAATATCTATCTGGTGAGTACTATAACCTGACTACCAGTGAAAACTATTTTCTAGTTCTCTTGTACAATGCAATGCCATGGCCGGTACACAAACTTCGGTAAATGTTCCACAACATCCAGCAAACACAAAGCTTGTATAACACAATTATTGTATGGTGTTTTCCTTTTTAGGGGAATTTACAATAAAATTACAGTGAATCCGCTATGAAAACTACGTATAGTAGATACAGAAACATATTGGATTGATGGCATACTGGTTTTAAGGAGCTCCATGAAAGTTATTCAGTCCATTCAAATGAGCAGTCCCCTATCTTGTCACCAAGTCCACTTATTTGTCTGGACCCATTAATGTGTTTTATGTGGGCCACCAGCAACAGCCATAGTGTAGGGCGTTCCACTAGCAGTTGAGCGGTCCAGCCGTCCCCGGTAGAGGGAAGGTGGGGCAGGATGTTTGGGCCAGTTAAAAAGCACGGAAATGACAGTGCTCGGGGACATTTCCAGTAAGTGTGGAATGTGTCCGCCTGTTTGCCACATGTACTTGACATGCCACTTTGCCAGGCCTGTTCTCAATAAACTGTTGGATAGCATCGTTGGGCAGTGTAAGTGTTTGTGCCCGATGGACTAGTACAGTATCCTCTCTGGTAGGCGTCTGTGATGAACACAGTAAGAGCAGTCTGTTGTTTGCTGCCTAAGAGGAGTCTGCCGATTGTGGCAATCTTTTCGACATCTGCCTCTAACACCTATGGTGCAATAGGCCTCAGGCCATTTTATTGGGTTGCTCAGTGTTAGATCACAATAGCATTCACTACTCCCTATCTTCCTGATGACCTGGCACCCATCACAGGAGAATCCGTAGTGTAGGATGTTTGTGGTTAGTGTACTGTGGATGTGATTTGAAAGTGTATTTTTCATAAAGGCATGTGATGCTGCCCGACTATCCAAAAGAATTGCGATAGTGTCAGTCGTGTGTGTATGCAGACAAATGGCTTCTCTAATGGCCTGAGTCTGCTTCTGTAGGAGACGGAGACTTAATTTGAGTGGCTATGAACCAAATCCAAATGTACATAGGTTTTTCAACTTCAGACTTGCTTTTTTTCATACAATATTTGAGATATGCACAACTCCGTTACCTCCGTACATTTACATTAGACTTAACGGTTTAATCCAAGAAAAGGAATGGCGGAACATCGGACTAACAACTTAGTCAAAGAAGCAAGAGCAACTGCTCTTTCATAACAGTTTGCTGCTTTATAATACATTACTCATGGTTCCACTTCTAAGTCACCCATCACAGATCACAGTTATGACAGGAGCAGTATTAAGCCTTGATATACAAATATAATGTTGCCCCCGAGTGCTTCCCTTTCATAGAGAGGTCCCAAGCTGGGCCCCCATACGTAGGCGAGGGGTGTACCAAGAAACACATCTCTACAGTAATGAATGCTAATCTCAGTCTGAATACATATGCAAAAGTTCATTGCAAATCAACCTTAGCCCTATTAGCATCTGGTACAGCTGTGCTGTTGGCCCAAATGTAGTTAGCTATGCAGTAGCACAAAAGTTCATGATTCTCAGAAATACTTTTTGCAGTAACGAGGATTGGCCTGAGAGATTTCAAGCAAAGTTCCATAGCTCAAGTAGGAAATTACTGTATCTTCAGAGCTTCACTGCACACTGTGGAAAAGGATGCACTTATAGCAGTCATTCTGACTTTATTGCTTTGGCATGAGTTGATAATGCATGCATTGCACTAAATATTGATTTAATGAGCTTTTAAAGGCATAGAGCAACACTTATTTAGTCTAGATTGGCAGAGTGTTTTCGGAAAACTTTATTTTCACTCACTTCACACAAGAGTTAATAATGGAGAAAATGAAGGCCTAGCCTCTCGTTCTTCAATTTCGCTGGGAAACATCAGTGCCAGTTCGTCAGGGTGATGATAGGGATTTCAAATCATTCTCTCAATTTTAGTGCATTCTGGCAACAGTAATATTCTGGAAAGCTTGGTTGACTCTTTCGAACTCAAGGTAGTCCTGCCTTACCAATAAACGATAAACTAGAACAGAGCAGATGCTGTCGACATCAGTGATATCACGGGTAGCTGGTATGGGAACTTCAAGGCTGTGTTGCTACCTGTCCTAAGTTCTTGTTTTTTTCACACAAAATAAGCTTTCTCTCACAATAAGGGTAGCCACTTTACTGCAGAAACTTAATTTAACATCACATATTAACTTAATAGAAGAAGGAAGTTTAATGACACGAAATGCCGAGAGGTCAGCCTGAGGGTTAACTTAATATTCATCTTTAGTGTCTCTATAGGTCTTAATGGAGACTGCTAGGTTCATTTTGATCCCGTAAAGTTCTTTAATATGCACTTAAAAGGAAGCTTTAGTTAAGTGCCAGAATCATTTTCCCTATCCAAATGCATGACACCAGAAATGTTCTTATGGAACAACCACTGAACTGATTTGAATGAAATTTGTTGCATTAAAGAGAAAAAGTAATATTTTTTGACTTAAGGAAGCAGAATTATAATTTGGGGCCTCATAAAAATATCGGTAAGTTTAAAAACGAGAAGAATGTTTACAGATGTGTAACTCTGCACCAAAAACCAATACCACAGTTCTGTAATCTGCATCTGTTGAGCACCTGAAATGGATAAATTTTATATGAGTTTGCAGTTTATGCGAAATAGTCAGTGTGTACAAGGTTTTTGTAAAAGTCCTACACACAAATTAGTGGTATATTCCAGAGAAATATATAATACACCAATTGTTTACTTTATATTGCTTAATGGGTGCAATTTACAGAATTGTGATATTATTGTTTATTGATGAGTTAGAGTTTTGAACTTAATGCTCCAATTCGTTTTTTCTTGCAATAAATTCAGTAATATTTGTTTAACAGTGTATGGCATAACTCATAAATGTGCTTTTTGGAGTTGGTAGATTTTAAACTTTTCATTTAAATGCAACAAACATAAAATTTGGTGCCGTGGAAGGTGAGCAGTATTATTTCACCATTTCCATGTATTTAGATAGGAGCTCGTGATGTAGTGCTTCTACTTAAAGGGACTCTAAAACACTTCTTAAGCTACTCATAACATGGCCTCATTATTAAAGGGCGCCGTTCCGCAAATCTGGTGCCGGAAAATTTTTTGACAACTATGAGTCATTGTACAAGATACCCGGCTTTCTCTCTCTTTTTGTCTCCACTAGCACGCTGGAAGCTACACAGTAGAGAAGCCAAGAAAGCAAAACCTCAGCCAAAAGTTGAGTGTCACGGTGCCCCATGACAATCACGGGAGACTACAATAAGCAGCATGCCGCTGCCATCTCAGAGGCCATGCGCAGCTGATGCAGCCACGTGCAGTGCAAACATGAAATTATTTTCCGTCATTGAGATCACAGAGATATATATCTTTTATTTATTTAACTCAAAGTTAGCAATTATGTATTACTGAGAATGCTCTCGCGATCATGAAATCAGCCAATAAATAGCATTAGTCAGCCAACTGCTTTCAATCTGCTTTCCATGAAAACATTGCGGATGCGACAGCAATTGTCTGTTCACTGCTTCTGACACGATATCATAAATTCCCTGCTGTATGCAGTGCAGCAATGTTTGGCTCACATGTTCACAGGACCCTTGTTTAGCAGATTGGCAGTATTTTTCTTACATGTTCAAAGAGTGTTTCGGGGGCCGCTTTAAATAAGGCCATACTACATCCTCAGCGCGATATACAGCAATATTTTTTCCACACACTGTTTAGCGTACAGGCACTTAAACGTGTCCTAAAAATGCTTTAAACCTTTTTTTTCATTGCAGGTGGCGACCACAGTTAGTATCAACAGTGGTGATATGGTGATAAGCAAGCAATGCTGGTCAGTGCTTGCCCTCTGCAGCTACGCATTGTCCTGACCAGGCAGTCTCCCAAGTCGTTCGTGCTGCTGCACAAGGGACAAACCAAGTTCTGGTAGCATAGGGTTGCCGATGGGATCAATGTGAACATGCTACGTTGTGATAACGCCTCCACTATGAAACTCAAGTCACGACCTGCCATCTATAAACAGGCTCTTGCAAGCAAGAGGCTCAACTGACTTCAGAGCCAAAGTGTGGAGAAATAAAGCATTTTATGTGTGTCTTTTACACGTACACCATGGTATATCAATAGACAGAGCCTCGAATAATGCGAGCTCTTAAAGCTGCACGCCTCCAGGTGGAGTGTTGCAGGCAGTCTTCAACACCGTGAGGGCAAGCTGTCAGCTAGTTTGAATGTAATCTTGTACAAGAGTCGGCGTATAAGGGCCATTCACCTATGCCACCTTGGCCAGCCAGCTTTTGAGTGCCGACAGCTGGGCATCCTCCGACGCCTCGGCGCTGTATTCCATGAAGTCAACTACAATCGGACGAACGTCTGAAAACTGGAAGTCCTTCCCTCTCTTGCCTAGGAATGTGTTGTTATTAGCCTGCCCCTCTGTAGACTCCAGTGCAGAAATCTGTGTAGTCCTGAGAACATTCCTGCAAAGTAATAAAACATCACACTGAGACACAACAGCTACGAGAGGGCAAATTGATGCATAAAACATTGTCATGTTGTAGTGATGGTGAAGAACCAGACAGCGCCAAAATTGTGCATTAGGAAATCACTATTGTGGGGCAAACTCGTGCCAGAAATATTTGGCAGTTATGTGCGAAGACGAAATATTGAAAGCGACAGCAAGGTTTAGCGTCACAACGGAAGCATCTCAAAAACTTCTCAGAAGAAAGCATCTCAGAAAAGAGCACCGCTTATAGAGTTGCAGGTGTCACATCTCAATGGTGCGCGGGATGAAACCGAAGGAAAACAATCGGTGTATGTCAGCACCCAATGAAAGGATCATATAGATCAATTTATCTTGACGTTTACTGTCTGCTCCGATCAGACCGGTGTAAGCACCATGGTGTGGTTCACATGCATCTGCTCGGCAGGAATACTAATGCTTATGCACACAACGCTCATGTCAGCAGTGGAAGCGAGAATGCTGCCCTGGCTCCTACAGAGCGATGGTACGTCCACTTGGCTTCATCGTCTTTGCAACCAAACAAAAGCACTGTGCATCTCTGGAGACCTACTAACCCTCTTAAGCCCTAGCCGCACGTCACTACCATGACAGTACGACAATGCCAATGACACGAACACATCTCAAAAATATGTATGATTGCTATTGCAATAAAACAAATAACACTCATAGAAGAATGACAGCAACAAGCAGTCATCGGTCTTCGAAATCTGATCTACGAGTCAAGTGTGTCGGCTGTTTATACATGACATCGTACCTTCCAACGTAACTGCTGGTGCTCGTGTATGTTCAAGAATGTATGCTGCTATTCGCATCACACACATGCAATCTTAGTATATAAAACGCTTTCGCTAAAGAATATATGAGAACAGTCTGGAAATTTCAGATATACTTTGGTCGCACAGAGCCATAACATTGTAACAGTGGTTAGATGGTGAAAAATGGTCCCCAGAATAAGGTAAACTATGTACCTGTGTCAATATTCACACACCTGCTCAGCACAGCCATTTAATTTAAACCACAAGAACTAAACTTACAAACAATTTGATCCAACTCACACTTGAGCTATGATGAAACAAAACTTTATGATCTAAGAACTTACATTTCCTTCTCCAGTTGTGACTGGATCACCTTGGATGACTTCGCCATAGCCTCGTCTGTAAGTACATAATACATGGCACTGTAAATAGGCATACACTCAACCAAAATGTCCCATAATATTCATGAAACACTTACCTTGCTTGTTGCATACAATCATAAAGGGTGGGCAATGCTGTGAGATGACAGGGTCACATAAGAGATTATACAGGAATCTGCAACACCACAAGTATAAGATGATCAGCCATTCTATTTACTCTACATGGGCAGTTAATACAGGGTACAGTTAACTCCAGGAGTGGGCATTAGTTTGTCCAGTCCTTTAATTCCTGACAAGGAACAAATTTAGAGGCATTAATGGCACCAAGATTCAGTATCATCATTTTCTTGCTTTCTTAGGTACTAGTTGAAAGCTCCAAACTCTTTATATGATGCATGAAATCCAAACTGATAATTGTACCTGAACCAGAACTTTGGATGGAAACAAACCTAAACGGATGTTTTTTGTAACATGTCTCAGGAAATGGTTGCCACCTGTCCACTGCCACGTTGCCCAAGGTGTTAGCAGCTTGAATTTGGCCATGCCAGCTGAGCTAAGTAGCCAGAATGTTCCTTAAAAATCTGCACAACTGCTATTTGTTTTGACCTCATCATTAAGTTGTTGAGAAAGGTGATATACCAGAAACTTTAAAACCAACAGGCATATCAATTTCAACATCTACAAAACCCCTATAACGTAGCACTAAGCAGAAAGTTAGATATACTTTAGCTTCAGGTCGTGGATGAAAGCACTCTTGGTTCCTCTAAGTTGAGCGACACTGGCATAGGGTTGATGGGGAAAAAAAGAATGTGGTGGTTGTTATTACTATACTCCTTTATATGCCTAATTGTATACCCTCTAAGGCATTTCACATGATATTCTATAGCTTAGAAACAGTCAACGCAGGTAAAGAGAAAAGGAAACGAGAAAGGGGGAATGCAGACATTGAAGCACCAAGGCGCCGCGCAGCCTGGCAATGCCACTGCTTAAAATGTCTGGTTTTGCGTGCATGTTTGCATATAGAACATTCAATCTCTTTGCTTGGTATTCAGTTAAAAACAACAGCTGTTGTGTCCCATGTTCCAGTGAGCCCATCTCTTACCCTCTCCAAGGCACTCTGGGCATACCTGGCCCCTGCGCCACCAAACAACACACATTCATTCATCTCTTACCCTCTCGAAGAAAAGCGTTTGCATTCGAATAAGTTGCCGGCCTGCGTGCAGTGTGTCATTTGCCAATAAGTGGGAAGCTGAGGATATGGTGCACTGCACCCAATTGTTATATTTTTGTTCCTCACAACCGGAACTGAACCTGAATGAAATTGCAGCATTTAGAAACCAATTGAACCCTTGAGGGTTACCGATGTGCCTGCATCGTAGTGGGAACGAGTCCCAAATAGCCGTGGAAATGCATGTACGTGCGGTCCACTGTTAAAGGGGCCCAGGACCACTTATTATCAAAGCGTAGAAAGGCATTTGAAGTGAAAATTGGCTATTTTAGAAATACTTTGCCGCAAAAAGTACTTCAATGCGTTCAGAAGATTCGGAGTTATTAGCAATCAAACAAGGCCTCTGCTGTGCTCCTGTTCCTTCTTCAATGCCTTGCACTGTGAAGGCTAGGGAGCAGTGGGGCGTGCCCAAAATGCCTTCTAAATGTCGCCTGCCATTATTGGGTCAATAGCCGGCCATTAAAAGAAAAACAAAAAAGCTACAAAGATTTTGTGTTCATACTCTTTTCAACAACCTTTAGGTACTATTCCGCATAAGCGTGGACCTTTTGAGCATCGAGTAGTACTTGTATGATAGGCCACATACCCAACAATATGGAAACGCATGAAACAAATAGCGCTCTTCTTACAAAAGCACCGAGACCAAAAAGGAAAAAAAAAAGAACTTACTCTGCCACATCCCGAACCTCCCGTGGAAAGTTAACGCTGTCCACAACAAAAACAACAGCCCTGAAAAGGCAAATAAAGAAATTCTTAAAGAGGAGGAAAAATAAATAATGAAAGGAGGTGGTAAAAAGGCACAAATAAACTCGCAAAGGTATCACTAAAGGAATGTGCAAATCTCCATGGATTCAGGTCCTAAGAAGCCACAAAGCTTCAAGAACACCATACTTCTAAAACATACAAGGCATTAAAGCAAGTTTGTGTGGATAATGAATCCCTTTGTAGGAAATGCATCTCTGTCAATTAAGGGTGCGCAAATATTTGATACTGGAAATCACCTTTGCTTTGCAATATGTATTCTATTCGAGAATTCAATATTAGAAATTGTGGAGTACTCATTTTAAATCGAATATTATGCCTAACATCTGATTAGGTCCTGAGGAAAAAACACTCATTCAAGTGAGCACTGTTCCGAATGATTCTGCAGCAAGAGAGCCACATTTGTTGAAAAGAAGCACCATAATAAAATTTAACAAACGTATGCTCAGCAAGTGTAGTGGCGATTTGTCTTGCAAATTCCGATACCTGCCACTGCAAAGTTCCTGAGTGAGCCCATGAAGTGACTAACTGCTGCTCAATAATTTTCCAATCACTAAATAAGGATGACTCACTTCTAGTCAGTCTACTAACTTTATGCCTCAATTTAGGCAAAGCAATTAGTCTTGCCATGTTTGTACCTCTTTAAATAATGTCTACCGCTGTAGCGTCACACCTATCTTCTTCAATGAACAAAGCACACTATGTGGATCAACGACATACTATTCATATTTTGCATTACTGTCATTGTCATAGTGCACAAGACTACTAGAAGGAATCATTTCCGATTTACAAGCTTCTCAGTTGATCGAAAGTCCATTTGTGAACAGTATTATATGCATGCATCAAAAAACATAAATAAGCCTTTTTTAATAGAAGGACCTGCATGTAAACTTAAAATATCACTTTAAAATTACAAAATATTTTATATCGAATTAAATATTAGGAAGTAACTTCCCTTGAACATTCGTATTAGATTCAATGTGGAAATGTTATTCGAATCCTATTCCTAACGCATTACTACACAGAAGCAGCATATACGGCCAAGCCTGTGTACCGACCTCTAATCCCAAACGCTGATGGCACTTGAATATGCTCACCTTACATTAAGAAAACATCGAACTGTCATAGTTGCTCACATCTTCAAATGCTCTATCTAAATCATTTCAATTGATTGGCAAATGGCCAGTGGGTGTTTGTTCTGTGGCATAATTGGTGTTGCTTATAAATTGGCAGGGAAATTAAGGTTGTTTAAATATAGATATGTGCAGTGTAGTGAGCAGCAATTCCCTTCCTCTTTTATGCAATGCAAACAAACAACCAACCACTACAAAAGAAAAAGTCAATTCTGAGTTCAGTTCACAAACTCTAAATACACAGGACTACCGAGAAACTTGTCTAAAGACATTTATGACCTTGTGCTCCTATTAGTTGTACGGGTTCAGTCAATGAGCTCCATTAGGTGGTTCAAGGCTAACTACCATTTTAAGTTGGCTCAGTCATGCTGAATTACCCTGAACATGTTTATTTTATTAGAAAATGGGTCGTAATGGCCTCAGTGAGAACTAGTGCAAATAAATGCAATAAGCCTGACACAATAAACATGTTGGCAAAATGATACTGTATCCACAAAAATACCATTCAAGCTGTCTGTCTGTCTGTGTGTGTGCATGATTTCTACTGCCAGAGCGCATCACAGTGTGCGAAAAACTTTTAGTACGTCACGCCCAAGTACCGTCACCCAATGCTCCAGCTCCAGCAGAATGTCAAAACTCATTCCCATGTGATCCCCCATATGAGGACTTTCCGCAAATCCAATGCAAATTTTCTCAACATGAGACATTTGCGAAAACCAAAAGGCAAAGGTAACAGATGTGCATTTGCTTTAACAAAAAATTTTTAAACTGGCATTCAGAAATAAATATAAACAGCGTCAACACTGTTCTGGCTAACTACGACATGAACATGAGGCACGCCATAGCGGGGGGGGGGGGGGGGGCTCTAGATTAATTCTGACCACCAGGGGTTCCTGTTGTGTGCACATAAATCTAAGTACACAAGCGTTTTTGCATTTAGCTCCCGTCGAAAGGTGGCCACCACGGTCGTAATCGAACCTGTGACGTGTAGCTCAGCATCGCTACACCAGTGCCACTAAGTTACTGCTGCGAGTACAAGCAGTTAATGGTGAGGCACGTAAACATAGTGAGCGCAGTGGGCACGGCTTCCACCAATATCAGCCACTGAACATGACAACTTCGGCAGTGCACAACTTTGACATGACTGAAGCACAGGGACGACATTCTTGTCAATCACTTTAAGCAGTACTTTCAGTTTTAAGTAATAAGTGATCTGGCATGACAGCTCACTGAAGCAACAGGCATTTTGCCCAATAATGCAGCAGCGTCCACTGAAACAGATGTTCCCAAAAGTGATCGACCAAGAATACCGGCGAATGATGCAGCTCCCCTTGTGCTTGCTGCGTCTGTACAGAGCACTAGCACTGCTTTAAGCTGGCAAACACAGCTGGCACAATGAATGTGATCTGACTCAAAGTGTTCTTGTTAACAGATGACAATTGTGTATGTATCGTCAATTAAAACCAATGAATCTTACTGCAGCTCGACTGACTGATGTGGCACCGATTGTGCATGACTAGTTTATCCTGTGATCCAGTATCTGGAAGCCAAGTGAGTTATGCACCAGATTTAGCCAGCTTCTCTGAGAAAGTGTACCGCCAAACTACACAAGTAGGCAAGCGTTTAACAACAACATACAAAGAAGATGCTGTCTCCAGGAAATTTACTTTCACTGGGAGGTGCTTCACAGATAAGTGAAGCGTAGTTGAAGTGTCAACCATGCATCATTCATCTAAAACCAGACAACCCTAAGCAAATAGTGCTTGTGACACTAAATTTCTTCCTAACAGGTGTACATACCTTGCCAGCCCCTTGAATTGGTCAAGAAACCTGGCTCTCATTCTATCATTGCCAGGCAGATCAATAAGGTTGAGAGAACCCTGAAAGATTTTAT
Source organism: Dermacentor albipictus (assembly GCF_038994185.2). Classification (NCBI taxonomy): domain Eukaryota; kingdom Metazoa; phylum Arthropoda; class Arachnida; order Ixodida; family Ixodidae; genus Dermacentor; species Dermacentor albipictus. The sequence continues at coordinate 160,265,736 of NC_091822.1, forward strand.
TAACATTATAGGCACTATAAATTGTTGTAATCAGGCCAATGTTAGACACAGATCTCAAAGAGGCTGCGTCTGCCATTTATTGCTGTCTACACGTGCATTACGGTGATTGATTTAGTATAACGTGAAAAAAAAATTCTAGTTAAAAAACTGCATACTTACTTTCTTGGGCACTTCATACGACGCCTTGTTCTCTTTGATTGAGGTGTAAGTTTCGACCTTCTTGCGAGCTACAAGCTGCAATAAGGAGTCGCAATGACGGTTTTAAAAAATTTACAAGGCACTAAAAACACGACAAAGATGGGCACGGCGTTTGAAATAATCTTGTGTGTAACAGTAAAGTGGTGTGGAAAATGGGACAAAATTGCCATGCAAGTGCAGCCTCCAACGAAGGCTTAGACAAAGCGACACGCACACTGTGTGTCTGTTATTTTCTGTTGTATTTGTGGTGCGTGGCAATCACAAAGTTGTACGTGCCCTGAATATCCGTTTCTGATCGCGCCAAGACGCGAGAAAGAGAGCAATAATACATTATTTACCTGAGAAAACAACAGCGTCTTGCCGGCATCTGACAGTCCCACGATCAGCACTGCGCGCCGAAGATTTTTTCTTCGTTGGAAGAATATTACTGAAACAGCAACAAGGGCGTGCAAAAGTGAGCAACGAGAGAAAAATTCACGAAAACGAGAGCAAGATCACAGGCAGTATCCGCTGGAAACGTCCTGCAAACAACCTGCAGGTGGTCAGTATGCAAGAACACCACACGAGAACGTTCCAACTTGTGGTCAACATCAGCGAGAGCAGCCAACAACCTCCACATCACCACGGAACCCGGCAATGTTGACACATGGTGCACATATGGAATAGAGCACACGATCAAAAGTGGGCTGAGCCTTAATTACGCTCACGCATAAGGTTACTTACGTGTTGTAATGAGCACTACGATTAAGGCGATAATAACATACAGTAATGACGGATTCATCGGTAATAAATTGTTATTTAAGTCCATGCGCGCAGACTTCGACGTCGCGTCCTCTGCCATTTTTACAGCGCTACTAGCGTTCCCTGCCGTTGCTAGCTGTTGACACTCGGTACGTTCAACTCCTATCTAAAACACACAAAAAATTAAAGTGACATAAAATAACTTTTGAGCTTAATTTACAGTAATTTCTTTTATGAGGGAGGTGAAAAATCTCAATAACTACTTTCTACAAGTCTGCATGACCTTCAAGATTGCAAACCTGCAAGGTATGTTCAAACTTACTCAAGAGATGGCGCCACCTAACGCTGGCGGTGTAGGAAGGCGACAGTGCGCGCGAAGTTCAACTTAAAGGTTGAAGCGTGCACTAAAGAACAACGTTTAAAGGCAGTTACGCGGTTAACCTTGCATTGACATTCTACTAGGAAATGACGAGCCCCATTCATAAACCCTTACTGTAGTTTCCTAGAACCCGCACAACCGCCAACTTGACTTACGCCACGCACAGCTCGAGACAGTGTCATCATACGGCTCCGAGTCTCCCACGTAAGCCTTCAGCGTGCATACCGTGTATATTTCTCTTTCCGCTTCATTCACCCACGCACACGTACCACGGAATAAAAACATACTCAAACACATTACGGCGACTCTCAGAGTTCGTTAGTGTTCAAAGTGAAGGAAAAATAAACATTGCTTCTTTCTTGACATAGAATGGTACATACAACATCTTGACAGACATCGTTATTGCAGGCGCGACATGCTGCGAACTCAGGTTATCCAGAACTGCCAAAGTTGGCTGTTGCCAAATCAAAATTTTTCCACATATCTTTCATTTATCTTTTATATATAGAAGAAAGCTGACAAAGCCAGCGTAGTCCATTGGGTAACTTGTGTCGGTGGCGTAGCCAGCGGGGAACACCAGCACGTGCCCCCCCGCCTCCCGCCCCCTTCCCAAAAAAAGAAGAAAGGGTTAGCATAAGACCTGTCGAATGACTGCCCCTCCCCCCTCGCTCTACCCGGTCTAGTGCGTACGACCGCCAAAAGAAATTTCCGGCTACGCCACTGACTTGCCTAAGCTATCTTCTGCATTGGTGAAGAAGAGATACGCAACATGAAATAGCGCAACGTTCTGCCACCCGTCCTGTGTATTCCCTGTTACGTGTCCCTCTTTAGCGCCACAGAGCGACTATGTAACACATGGAATTTAGTCTGCACCGTCGTTGTTCTTGCCTCAAGAATATTGCTTTACTTTAAGTCATCTTTCTTCCTGTTGACTCTCCAACCGACTCGGGCCGACTATTTCCCTTACCACGGCTGCTGCAATATGTTGGCGATGCATCTAAGCTTTATTTAACAAAGCCATTATCCACGCTTTGCTGTCAACCTAAATTATCTTTTTATTATTATTTTTTGATGGCGAATGTTCCCAGTGTGCGTATGGCTGAGAAGAAGCGTTTGTTGGAAACAAAATTCATAAGCACAGAGGAAAAGCAAAGTCAATATATTAATTAACCCGGCAACATGCTCCAAAAATGCGCTAAATACGCTCACGTAGTACATCTACAACAACGTGTAAATAAAGACGACAAACGTACAGAGGATGCAGCACGTTTTTATATTAGTAGCACGGTCCTGTCGCGTCCCCTTTGTTCTGCTCTTAGTCGCGTTTGATATTTTTGAAAACGGAGAATGTTGATTTAATGTTTGCTCTGGCAATCACTTCGAAGTGTTCGATTAGCACACCGCCAACTGGCTCCGGAAGGAGACCGTGGTTATAGTAAAGAGGATGGAAGAGAGAAAGAGAGAAGGAGCGTGTGGTTTACTTCACAGGCTCTCATAACGACTGCCCTTGAGAAGCATGTTTGTTGCGCTTCTTTGCAGAGCATTTACGACTCCTCGGATAACGCGATCGTAGACAGCCAAGCTGTCAAAATACGAAGGCGTCTGCTTACACCTGCGCGGAAAGCGTTGAAATGCCTTCACGTTGGCTCTTTTTTTTTATTATTTATTCTCTGCAGCTTCTTGAGAGGGCAATACCGTCTCGAGAGTCGTGTCTACGGTGCTAAGCGAGTGGCGTCGACTGCCCCTTACCGGAGCGAATAAGATATTCCTCGGACGGAGGAGGGTGCCAGACAGACGAGCAGGTGTTCGATTAAAGCGCCTACGGCGGTTCTGCCACGTAACAGCAATGAAAATACGCCGAGGAAAGGCGGCGGCTCCTCTGGTGGGCAATAAAATAGAGAAAGCACAGGCAGGCAGGCACTAAAGTGGCGGCGGTCATAGGCGGCGTGAGGGGACCGCACGTGCCGTAAGCATGCCAGCGCCGATTGGACGCCACGGGGCGACCAATGAGGCGAGCCGACGCTGCGCCGTCCTCCCCACCGCCTCCCCCCTTGGCTGCGCCGGCGGCGACTTGACGCGTGCCGGTCCCGATCGGCGGGTGTGTGGCGGTTCGGAGAGCAGCGTTCTGTGTGTGTGTGTGAACTAGCGTGTGCGCGCGATTTCTCTCCGAGCGGCACGCTTTCGTTTTGCGGCGAAGAAAGCAGAGCCCTCCTTTTTTTTTTTCCGGTGCGCGTGATTCTTCGCCCTGTCGGTGTCGATCGAACGAGTGACCTTGAGCTTGCGACTTCCGACCCGCGTTCGCACGGCGTGTCGGAGCCTGTGTCCCCGAGCACGCGGTTTCGCTTTCGGAGCGCGGATTCTTCACCACGCCACGATCTGCATCCCCCTGGTGTCGTCGCTCCGCGACCACTGCTTGCTCTGTGCCTGCGGAGAGAGGGTTGGTTTGAAACAGTGCGGCACGCGTTGATTCATGTGTGCTGTGGTCTGGAGGAGCGTCCTGGTGAAGGAATCGTTGTGAAGTGTAATCGGAGAGCGGCAGAGTGGAAGCGGCGTTGAGATCCCCGCTGTCGCCTCCGCCCGGCCTCTATGAGGCAGTGCTGGAAGAGTGCGGGTCCGCAATGCCTGTCGCTTCTGGCGCGTCGCCTCCGTCGCCAATGGCAAGTGGTGCGGAACCGAAGACCGGCGGCAGGAGGGTGAGTGCCGTGTCACTTCTGTAAAACTGGGTGGCCGACCAAGGATTTCATTTAACGCGAGGCATGCATCTCCATACGATTAACCAATAGCCACTCAATGGGCTCGACCATTGGGCTCGCCGCCACAAACTCACAAATATATAAGCTCGGCTCTGAAGTGAGAAGGGAATAGGTTTGGGCATGCTGGTAATTCATCGTTATACAGAATACATAGCGCCGTAAGAACAAAGGACAGGTCGAGAGGACGAGCTCATGGGCAGCGCTTGTCCTGCCTAGACCTGTGCTTTCTTCTTAGTGTGCTATGTATTCTGTACAGCGCTGAAGTGAGGTTTCGCGAAGGCTATACGCTGAAAGCCGAAAGTGAGCTGACACAAGTCTGGCGGCCAGAACATACAAGACTTGTCTCATGCGACCGGCACCGGTAGTGCGAGAAGCCCACACTGATCGATCCACTGTCAGCGGCCGTGTTTCTTTCGTATTCACGGAAGCGACAGACACTCGCCCCTTCCATGGCGAGTAAGATATATACAACCATTGTCGGAGGAGTTTAGGCTGGACGACTGGTTGGTGAGACATACTGAACAACATTCAAGCGCAACAGAAGGCATGTCGGGCGAAGCGAATGGACACACACAAGTGCTTGGTGTCTGTTCACTCACTTCGTCTGGGTCTATATCAGACACTATTTCAAACGACGCGAATACATACACCACACAGCTAGCACTATATCCACACAGGCACCAGTACCAACTGTTTAATAAAGGCAAGGCGTCAAGAGAGGGAACATTTTTCCCGCATGCGCATTACACGGACAGCCAAGCATTGTGACGTGTTATTCTTTCCTTGGTCATTTTCTTCGGGCGCACATGCCTTTACAAAAACGTATTATAAATCACACCAACTTTCCTAGCAACGAGTCCTTTTGATTCCTTTGGGTTCCCTGTAACATTTGAACTTTTTATAGATCTATAGATCCGTGGTGCCACCAACGACGTGGAGTACGGGACGGCCTATATATATCTCTCCATGTCTTTTAGGGGACAGATTGCACTCAATAACGCAAAAGTGTACCGCAGTCTTGGGCAAATCATAGACGCACCACCTTTCTGTATCTGTCACTGTCATCTTCCATCACTGTGCCGTTCCCAGGCCTTCTTCCATTGCAATGTATGCGGTGTGCGTGTTTTAAACCATATGGAATTTTTGAAGATGGTCTGTGGCAGGTAGATTCATTTTAGGCATTGAGCTGGATTATTCGAAGCGGCGGGCATTGCTCTCACGAGAAATCGAAATACGCATTCGACTAATTAACGAGATTCACTAATTAAGTTATTTATTAATTACTTTACGGTACATATATATTGCAATTCGCGAATTGTAGCCAGCGAGTTTGCAAGGCTTAACCACTTAGCGAATGCTAAGGCTGGCACTGGTTTCGAGATAGTCGTCGTCAAACTTGCAATAATAAAAATTCACCGCTGTTCCACTTACGTTGTTTCGTGCACTGAAGCACAAAAGTAACTGGAACGCCAATCTATTTCGTCGCCAAGTTCGGGAATTCGTGTTTCGAAACTGGGTGTGATCCTGAAAATTTGTTTTAAGTGGAAACATCGCCTTGCGTACTCGCCGGCCACAATTAGTAAATTCCGATATGTGCCGTGCAGTAATTAATTAAAAAGTCAATTAGCAAAGCTTTGTTATTTAGTCGATTATGCATTTCGATTTATCGTGCAGGTATGTCCGCCTCTTTGAGTAATACAGCTCAATTACTAAATTTATGCTGTCTACCACAGGCGATTTTTATAAATTCCGTATCGTCAAAAAAAAAAAATCGACAACGTCCGCGGTATAGCTTGCAAGAGCACATTGGCACAAGGCAACGCATATATCCGTGCATTAATTATCTTTATATATTTCATCGATCTTTGTGTCACGTCGACTTACGTGCGCAACATTTAGTTTCAAGTTCAGAAATCAAATTTTGCAATTTACATCACTGACAGCATCTTTAAAGGAAAGAAGGTTGGCTCGATCGTACAAAGCCTCCTTGTTTTCCTTTGCAAGCATTTCAGTGACTCAACGTGTTAACTTGAGCTGTGTGGATCCTTGCTATAATTTACGGCACGGTGAACACAGACATAAAGAAATTATAGGTAAACGCACAAACGCACCGACTGTCAATAGTTCGTCGCTTACACGTCTCGCTTCTTTCTTAAGTAATAATTATTCCTCACGTATGTTCTCCCCAGCACTAACAGACTATTTGCCATTGTACTCGAGGTACAAATTTGTGCCTCCAACTTTGTCATTTACACAACTGCCCCACAAGGAACAAATGAAAAAAAAAAGTTAATGAACAATATTTCTGTTACTTAGTCATCTGATGCTCACGTTATTAGCGGCAAAGTATTTCGGACTCGCCGAAGAATATATACCAGCAAGAACTCCAAGTCCGATTTTGCAATAGGTAATCGCATATGGGGTCGGATACCGACAACATTAAAGTATGCCGAGGACCAGTTGTTCACTGAGTGATGGAAAAGAAAGTGACAGCAGGCCCAAAGAGACAGCATGCATGGTAAGGGCGAAAAATGAAGTGTGGTTAGATGAAAAGTGGAAAATAACTGTATACGTGCAGCAATGGGTGTATAGCAGGCTTTACCAGGGATCTGTTAGCTGTATTTTCAGGTAATAAATAGATCACCGGTGACCTGCTTCAAAAACAAAAAAAAAGCAGTAAACGCAACAGAAAATTTTGTAGGCTGATGAGAAAGAACTGAGAATCAGCGGGTACATATGAATCGGGCCCGGTTGAGACAGGGCACGATAGTTTGGATGTCCTTGTCCTGCGGTGAAACTTAATGAGGGATATGACTGGTGACGAGATAAAAATGCAGCATCGCAGCCCTAGCCCGCGACAAGCCTCGTCACCCCTCAAACACCAAGAAATATTGCACCCTCGAGGGCGTCTTCTCGTTTCTATAACTCACCCCTTTAATCATACAGAAAAAGGTGTTTCGATGAACTAAAACACCCATTTGAAAGGCTGATTTCTTTAGAATTGCGGCCTTCACCTTAACATTTGTTTTGCCCAAATACGCCCTGCGTTTTATTTTTTACAGCAATACATTTTGTTACATCACTACCCTGGTGTTTTGGACGTAAGTCGAAGTAATGCCGAATTGTTTTCTGACACTTCTATAAAAAAAAATAAAGCGAATAAAAAACAGCGCATACTAAATTCGAACTGTGCACCTACAAATTGCCAGTCGGAAACGTTGCACTTTTTTTGTGTGTGTTTGTTGCCTGTGAAGCAGTATAATATTACAAAGCAAGCGCTCACACAACCACACCATCTTCTTTTTTTTTATTGTCCGTATACTATTTCAATGCAATATATTCGCAATAACAGTTATATTTTCATTCGAGTGGACCACTCCGTCGACACAACCACGGGCAATACATAGCACCTTAGTAGTGCAGTAGCTCCTCTAGCTGCTCTAAGAGGCTGACGCCACGCTCTTCGGTGTTTCAGTTTATCTATAAACCAGCACCAAGGTGAAACAATCTAAGCGAAGCTACAGCTGTAAGATGTTAAGGCAGAAAGGAGAGAACTAAGTAGATAAGGGGGTGGGGTGTTTTCCCACTTTACGACCGGGGCCCGTCACCTGCGCAATAAACGCCGTGTTCTTATCGGAAGGAAGACTGCTTCTCATGCACCCGCGTATGTTCATCCCAACCAATACTGCATGAAATAGTGCTTGACTTAGTGCGCATAATCCTGCTCTGCACCAGCCCCAACGATACACCAAAAAGATTATGCTTGCGCCTGAAGAACTATGATTGGCTGACCGCTATGATTCGCTGACCGTTGGCAGATGATCTATATAAAACAACACCGAGCAGAAAAACCCTAAACTAAGTCAAAGGTAGGAAGTAATTGAAAAAGCTATGTCTGTCCGCTTCACCAGTGCGAACGCCATGTAAGTGAAATGGTAGGCTCACACTCATAGCCTGTACATGCGACCATGTGACGTATTCGACCAATGACTTGAACACCTGCGAGCCGTCTTAAATTCGGCAAGGGGTATATGTTTCGCACGAAACACCCTTTTAGCGCCCTTAATTAAAGAGTGCAGTAGGCGTGTTCTACTAACGAGTGCACTCGTTATCAAATCTTTCACATAACAAGGGTGCAAAAAAAAGGGCGTTTTGACATTTAACTTACGTAACCTCGAGGGTGTAACTTTCTCGATTATTCGTATATCAGCAGAGTGCGAAGTTTAGGAATTTTTCACTAGACAATGAACCATGCGCGTGCGGAAAGATAGCGCAAATGACACAAACGCTTGTGTCATTTGCTAAACTCTTCCGTGTAAGTATTGTACTGTTTTCATCGTGTAACTCATCAAATTAGCCCAAGCCGACACCCTAATGAAGCGTGTGTTTCACAGAACATTGCGACGCGAAGCATTTTCCCCCTTTTTTTTGGAGTATATACACATCGCTCGAACATGCAATCATGTTTCTTTGGGGTCTGTACATTTATGATCCAAGGATACTACGTCGTTAGGTACATGATAACATGAGGCGTCATATGGCATTAAATCCCTTGGGCCTACTGTAAATTTGGTTTACGGTAAGGGTATTCTTGCTTGAGCGATATATGGTCTCTATATGTATTGCTGTATTTACTGCTAAGCGTGGCGTGGTCATGCAGCGTATGCAGAAGGGGAATGTTAAATCTCTACTGGAAGTCCATTGTATTCATCTTCCACATCGCATGGGAAGATTCCTTTTAGGACACGAAAAATACTGAGCTCAATACAACACGCGATGTTCCTGTGTTCTCGCTCTTATATTCTACGCCACAGGCTGTATATACATTGACAAATAAAAAAAATATTATTCATTGAATACTGCCAGCCGCCATTTGATAGCCAAGGCAGGATGTGTTTTACGTGTAAAAATTTAACCACGATTTGATTATGAGGCACGCCGTAGTGGGGGACTCCGGAATAATTTGTATACCACCAGGGGTTCTTTTAAAGTGCACCGAAATCTAAGTACACGAACGTTTTCACATTTCGGCCGATATTCGATACCGCGACCTCGTGCTCAACAGCGCAACATCAAAGCATGCACTAAGCAACCACGGCGGATGCATAAATTGACAATTGCGCTAAGTCAGCGCAAAGGACCGCTGTACATTGTACATAATCTCGCGTTGATATGCTGGTACGCAGTCCTAATAAATAATGTGCAACACTAGAGCCGCCCACGCCCCTTACAATACTATAAGTAGCAATTCAATGTTTTGAAGTGCTTGAAGCCTATGTAAAATCAACCAGGAAATCCTTAATTTTTCTATAGAAGTTTTTCTAAGGATAGACTCAGCGCAGAAGCAAAAAGACAACAACGTTAATTAGCAGTGCATGGTGCAACTGGAGCTGTGAAGGTATCGGTGAAGTGACACAGAGACTTCGATAGGAAATCAAACATATCCTGTATCGAGTGTGATCACTATAGCAACGAAAGTTGTCACTAGAAAAAGTACACGTACGCTAGATAGAGGGATCCCTTATGAAAATGGTTATGCCCTTTATGTTTACTGTATGTTTCCCGCAATTCACATGAGGAAATGTCCTTTATGTTTCCTCCATGTTGAAATTTGGCCACTGCTTTTACGTTTCCTTCATGTGTCCTCCCTTTATGTATCCCTTATGTTACCGTACTTTAGGTTTCCTCCATGTTGAAATTTGGCCACTGCTTTTATGTTTCCTTCGTGTGTCCTACCTTTATGCATCCTTTATGTGGCCGCAGTGATTAAATCCTGTATTTTACGTAGACATGCATAGATGAAGGGTTCCGTGTGCACATTTTATTTTTATAAACATTTCCCGAGTTAAGTTTTGCATTGGTTTTCATTGTAAGGTTACTGTTCCCTACATGATGCAGCGCACGGATTGGAACTCTGCTATGGCACAGAAATTCATGCCAATTTGTTCTAAAATTACAAAGTAATTAGACTTCATAGATTATTTCAGTATAACACTTGGAGTGCCACTGTACGTTCCTCACTGCAGTGCTGCTGTTCTAGTTATGTCTTTGTTACTAATATAAAATATAATGTTTGGATAGAAAGATGAGGTTGGATCAGTGCTCGCACTTTTAAAAGAAAGTTTTGACTATACTTTGCAAAGGTTTGTCTGAAACTACGAATAGTTTATTGGACTATCTGGATGTTACAGCAATTTGCCACGTCTGCTCACAGCAGACCTCTGGAATGTGGTGCTTGGGACCTGAAAAACAAAACAAAAGCCAATCTTTTTCACTTATTCAAAAATATTCATATACGCAAGAACAGCCTGGCCAGTATGCAAACAGCTAAGAAACGTGGAGCAGTCAAAAACAGCTCATAAAAACATCAAGGCAACACAGAAGCTTTTAACTAATTGTTGTTTGAAACAGACTGAGCTTCCAGTCCACTCAGGTATTAACTGCCCACAAATTCTTTTAAACATTTCTGCAGCAGCTGCTAAGTAGTACATGACCTTTAGGAGTAGGCAACTGGCCAACAAATCTGTGTGCCTGCTTGTACAGATTTCTCGTAGTTATATCTCAAGTGGTTACACTGTTATATGGTAAAATTCAGGAGGGAATAAAACCAGCAGCAAACATCAGATTACCTGGGAAATTATAACCAAAACTTAGATATCTAGTAAATCAAACGAACAATCGATTACGAAGGGTCTAAAACCTAGGCCGCGATTTTGTAGCGATCCCTTTTCCGATGCTACTCCTTTTGCTCATTGATCTGACCGACATCCCGCTATCGTTATTAACTAGAACCGCCAGCCATGGAAGGTGGGTTATAAGAGTGGCAAGCATCGAGCGGAAAGCATCGCAAGAAAATCGCATTCCTTATTCGCAGGCACTGACATCCTGTTCTTCGGATGAAAATGCTAATGAAAACGAGCGTCTGATTAACATGCCTCGATTAAAAAGAAATTTCGCTGTTGTAATGTCGATCTATATTTGCCCTACAATATAAAAGACAAATACGCGAGCACGTCGAACACAAACAATGCAGACAAGTTATCGCGAAGCTGGACTTCAAACTCAACGCTGTCAATAAAGTAATCTTCACACAAGCTAATATCTGTTCCAAGTGTCTAACATCGCAGTCGCATGCCAACTCGCGATGCCCGTGACACAACCACATTCATTACACACGTAACTTGCGGAAATTCATATCTACGGAAGAATTTCTTGCCGGGAAACTACCGAGAAAACAGTAACTTTCAGCGTTTACGTAAATATTTGCCCATTAAGTCCCAACGATCAGCGGTGGTAGCACATCACTCCATAAAGCAAGTAAGTAAGAAATAATACATTTCACGGAAACTCCCCTCGTGAAACGCTTTGCTAAATGTGCACAGCAACATGGTCAACATACGCTCAGAACGTGTTCTGCTGTCGTTCCACAAAGCTTACTACATGAACCAAAAGCTGCGAGAATGCGCGCAAGCGTCAGACCTGCTTACCTTCAATGTGGTCAGCAAACGGCTCCTTTGTCTCGCAGGCACCACGCGACGACGCTCTTTCCGGCGCGAACACTGTCGAATTGCCGATGAACACCAGCGCACGAAAGCACAACTTTCAACAAGTTCTTCCACGCACCATAATTCGAAGCCACAGTACGAGGTATTCCACGAGCGAACGCGGACAGGCGAGAACAAAGGCAGCTCGGACGGGCGCTGTAGTACACATAAGACACTGGCGTATCACAGGAAACATAAGGCGAACTAATGGCGTTACACGAGTCGAGAGGTTTCCTGATGGTTAATGCACACGGTACGGATCACAGTTTGTTTGGGCACTTGGAAAATATGATTAAATTACCGTGTAACTGCAACGAGCACTCTCACCAGTCACAGCAACACAACGTGGCCCAGCTCACCGTCAACGGTCACACTGCGGCAGCGCCGCACTGCGGTTAACAAGTGAATTTAGCCTCCGAGATCTGTATTTTCTTTTAGGACGTGCATGTTGAAAAAGCACGGCCTTCGAGATTTAAAAAAGAAGTCGTAGCTGGAAGGAAGGCTGGTATTTAAACACAAATTATTGAATTTAAAGTGTCTTGGTGCGCTGCCTTGTTTTTTAATGTATATACAGAGATTTTAGACGAACTATGCACGAACTTTTGCCGGCGGACACGAGCCAATCAGCGCGCATCATGTGCTGCTCCGTCTGCTTGGCATGGCGCACGGGGTGCGGGCAGCCGCGATAGCTGTGACACCCACCGATCAGAATTTCGGAATCGCCACACATATACATGCTTCTTATGGCGCCCAGTGGCGTGTTTTTGAGAATGTCAGGCCTTATCTTGAATAGGTGGAACCATATTTCCCGTAGCGTAAGGAATAAAGGCAACAAAATGTGGCGATGGCTGGCTTGCAGTGGCAGCGGAACTTCGGCCAAAGTGAAGCAGGCGTACTGCTTGCATGCTCGCGTAATCAAATACGGCCATACCCCGCACACAACTTTCATACTCAGCCAACTCACAATTATAAATTATTCAGTTGTAGGCCCAAGCAAGCAATTACGGGATCCGCGCTGCCCTTCTTCTACGCGTGCTAATATCGACACAGCAGTTACTCGTACTTGTGGTCAGCGCGAAAGCGACGAGAACAGCTACTTAAATGGTTGTATAATCATATACGCTCACTAGCAAAGCGGCAGATTGGCCGCGGAGGCGTGCGCCTCTTTTGCGGTTCATGTAGCGCAAGCCATCGAACACTGCCCGTCGTGCCACCGCGTCTCCAGCTGCCGCGCAATTGTTATTTGTCGTGAGGGATTATTCGCTGCATGAGGCTTTGATGTACGTATGTACTGTTGATGGCGCGTGGTGATCAATACGGCCAAGATAGGGAGGGGGAGGCAGGTGCACCCCCCCCGTTTTTTTTTTTTTTACTTTGATACGCCAGTAGTTAAAGTTAATACATCTTTCAGGTGGACGATCTATCGGTAGCATGTGTAAAAAGATAATCACTGAGCGCACTCTATGTTACCTGTATGTGCACTCGAGGGAGTACACAGCCAGGTAACATAGAGTGCCCACAAAGGTAACATAGTGCTCATATATATATATACACACATATATAAGCCAGATATATAAATTAAGTAGATTATTTCCCAAACTGGAGGCGAAGCGGGGCATCTGAAAGACGCCTGCTATGAGAACCGTCTTAAACACTCAATCAACTATATTTGATAGCCTAGCTGGCGCAAAACTTTCATGAAATTCTTGCATATTAGGTTAAATACCGCAGATTTCTGCATATGACTTGCTACTGGAGAACAGCAGGTTGAAAAAGTAAGAAATATATTATATATTAGGAGAATGCATGGCATAAATCATTACACCATCCTATTTCATGGCGTGCTCAATTTTCCGCACAATATAGCCCCAATTAGTGCCGGTCGGCATGTCTAGTGCGAGCGGTGCAAGCAGTGCCTTTTCCTTGAATCTGCCAGTGACTAACATACAGTACAGATAGCTCTAACTGTACTATTCGCAAAAGATGCTTACTGCGCACATTCTGTTACCTACATGTGCACTCAAGTGCACATGTAGGTAACATATAAAGAGTGCATGCACCATATATAGATTAATGCTCTATGTTACCTACGTGTGCACTGAAGTGCACACCTAGGTAACATCCCGCCGTAAACACAAAGGGCACATACTACAATAATTATAATAAGGGTTGTTTTCTTGGGGCAAAGGAAAGGATAAGTCAAGATTTAGTACTTACAATGACTCTACAGAGTGTATCAACGGCTGTCACAAAGTACGGATATATCTGCCTGTATTATATGTACAGAAAGTTGTTATGTGCACTCTATGTTACCTACATGTGCACTCAAGTGTACACTCAGGTAACACATAGTACACACCCAGTTAACATCCTGCCGTAAACCTAAAGGACACATCCTAGAGGCATAATAAAGGTCACTTCCTCGAGGTATACGTTAGGGTGGGTAAACATGTGGTACACACAAAGTTGGCGTCCCGGAGGTCACACAAAGGACAAGGAATCATAAAGGTCACATAGGGCACAAGAAGGAAACATAAAGGCAATGACCATTTTCATAGGGGATGCCGCCGCGAAACGAAGCAACCGTCAGAAAGCCGGGAAAAAGAAAGATACTTAACGACACTGAACCTGCTGAAAGAAAGAAGTTCAATGAGCCTATATATACACCGTGAAATATCACGCTGCTATACATAACTTGCTCAGCAACACAGAGCGACGACTATTGAAATTTGGGAATTCTAAAAGCAACGCACTCAAGCGTTTCATCTTGTTACAGGCAAGGACACATCGCATTTGTCGTGCTTGTTTCGTGTGTCGTTTCCTGGTTATTAGTTTTACTCAGTTGGACTCGGCGCTTCACGAGATGAACTAATGCGGGCCATAGCCCAATTTCTCCCTTTATTCAAAGTTCTTGAAGTAACAAGAAATTCCAGAGATTATGCAAGCCTGCCCGATTTGAAAAACTTGATGGAGCTGGAGCATGCGACATTACGTTCGTTCTGTTGATCGTCAATTTCAAATGCTGTGCTTTACCTCGTGTAATACCGATCGTTCTCTGCACTAAAGGTAATCCAACAAAGTTCAGCAACTAAGAAAAAGAAAAACGATAAATTAAAGCGCGCAGTTCAACGCTAAAACACGAGCTAAACAAAAAGAAAGAAAAATGGGAATGACAAGTGTTTGCCCAGTTTGCTGAAAACATTTCGTAGGTTCACCTCAAAGTTGCACGTTATACGTCCGATATCGAGCTATGTTATGGCTATAGTTTTCTATACTCTGTCTACGCGCGGAAAAAAAGAAAATAAGAAATACTGCCAAGTGAAAGTCCCTCTGCAAAATATATCCAAATCAAAGTTATGTTGCAAGAATTTCGAAAACTATAATTTCACAGGAAATAGGTCCAACGGTTGCTTGCCCCGCGAGAGCATTTCTGCGTTTCAGACGCATTTGAATATAGAAAGTCGGAGTTGCGGCCCCGAGCTGGTGTTTCCAACTGTATACCAACTAATGGCCCGATTTCTCGCTTTGCTCAAGTCTGTCGACCGAGATGGTGGTGGCGGTAAAAACTTTAATTCGTCAACAGAAAATGATTTACGAGGTTACATATGGGAAGTCTTGATGGCTTCGTTGAGGTGGCCGTCAGACCGTGTCTTACGGCGACTTCTAAAGCCCAGGTCGCGGCCCGCAGTTGAACCGCGGGTTCAGAGCAGGTCACCGCAGCCTCCCACTGCTCTCGGTTGGATAGCTGTCATTCAGCTCTAGGTTTGAGCTCAGGGCATTCGTGCAAGATGTGTGCCAAATCGGCTTTGTCGGCCCCGCGTAGCGTATACATTTGGGGGAGTGTATTCCAAACACACACCTTCCCCAACCCCCAACCATCCATCCATCCTTCCCCAAACCATCCATAGTCTACACCCAGCTGGGTGTAGACTATGGATGGTTTGTACGGGTTGGGGAAGGTGTGTGTTTGGAAGTTGCCTCCACGTCGACTGCTGGTTTTTGGTTAAGGATTCGTCAGGGGGTGGGCATTCGAGTCTTTCGTTTTTACAGTAATGCGTAAATTCCTGCCAATTTGATGGAACGCGCGTCTAAGCTTCCCTCTCGCGTTTCCGCAGGTGTCCAAGCCGCTGATGGAAAAACGACGCCGTGCGCGCATCAATCGCTGCCTCAACCAACTGAAGGCCTTCCTCGTGGACCCCTCGAAACCGGAGGTGCGTGTATAATCATATGCACGATGCACTGTGAAATGATTTACCCACTTACAGCTTGAACAAAAGTTGTAAATAGGTCTGTAACTCATGCCCTTACACCATTTTTATCGTGTAAAGGTGTGAGTTATCGATTGATTTACACCCTTGTTCGCTTCTTTAGAGTGTTATACGCTTTTTCCTTCGATACTGATGCAATGTTCTGCCTGTGGAAGTTATCTGCCTTATCTAGCTCACTCGATGTGACTGTACACTGTAAAAGCATTTACGCCCTTGAAAGTGAATGAGGGTATAAATCTTTCCATAAGTCGCACCCTTACACTCAACAAGGGTGAGTTGTAGAAACATTTACACCGTTATTCACTATTTAAGGATGTAAATAATTTTACAGTGTACGCTCGGAATGGAAATTCAAAAGCGCTAAGGTACTTAGATTTATGTACAAACATCGATTAACCCAACACGGTCGAAATTAATCCATCTCGCTCAACTATACGGCGTCCTTCAAACTCTGCTCGCTGTTTCAAGACGTTGAACCTGAACAAATTATGAAGTCAGTCATTTTAAGCGCGTCGTGTTCATGCGGCACTACGAAAAACCACTTGTATTGGTTTATTGTTCGTTAAGCGATGACGAAAGCATTGCGAGAAGTAACGCGCGGTTCCAACTGAGAGTTAAAAAAGGATTGGCCTTGATTGTCCACGCTCGCAAGCAATTCTTGCCTGTCGCAATGTACAAGCGACGTTTAATGAACTAATTTGCTATTAAAGTGTGGTTCAGTCCTTACTCGGTTTAGTGATAGCTTAAACCATGCAAAAAAATTGCAAGACTACAGACTCGAGACAGGCGCGCCGATTGAAATATGTATACACGTTAGGAAGCCCAGTTTTTATTGCATTAGAAACATTTTCCTTTACTATCACTCCGACATGCGTGTAGCCGCAGTACAGTGAATCATTTATTTTATTAAATGCACGATTGCTTTGCCTATGGATGTCGTGTTCTTCTGCCTACAGTGGTGTTTCTTCTTTTTTTTTTTTCGCTTCGGGCTTCAGCGATGCGTGTTCTGTACGCTGTCTTATAGTCACGGAGCCAGCGTCCACTGAGCGCGATATGGATGGAAACAACTTTATTTTGAATCCGGCAAATTTGACGACCCTGGCTCAGGTCTCCCATGAGGGGACTTCGAGGCCTTGCCTCGTCGCCGCCTCTCGGGCTTGCTGGACAGCCCACTCTTGTGTCTTGAGGTTGGAGCTGCGCGGAGCGGCGGCCCACTTCGACGCAAGAGCCTCCGGAGCTACTGCCATTGTAGCTAATGTAACCTGACACTCCCACAACATGTGTGACAGCGTCGCTCTAGTTTCCTGACATAATTTGCAAAGAGCAGTCGGGTATTGCGCTGGGAAAATGTGCTGAAATCGCACCGGACTGGGGAATGTTTGTGTTTGCAATTGTCGCCAGATGACTGCCTGGCGACGTTTCAGCATGAGGTGAGGTGGGGGCAGCAACCGCCTGCCTAGCTGGTAGTGCTTGGTGATGTCATTGTACCTGACCAGGCGTTCTCGCGGGTTTTGAGCCAGCAGTTCCGAACTCGAAGAGGCGGTCTCCGATTCTGCACGGCGGGTCAGCGATATCCCCGTAAGTGATCGACTGAGAATAGCGCGCCAAATTTCGGAGTTGAGGTGACCATGGCAGGGCACAACAAAACGTGCATCCGTAATGTGCGTGATGGGCGAATCTTAGATTGGCTTGTGGTGATTCGTTCGATCTTCTACGTTTGCAGTCGTAAGCGTGAGAAGAATGAGTACAAAAAAATATTTGAAGGCCCTCGACCTGTCGCGTAAGACATACATAATGTACAGTGGATTTGCAGGCGCCAAAGATGCGCCGCAGAGGCGCCTTGAACTCGCCGTGCTGGAAAGTGCAGAGCCCCGCAAAACTGCGTGGCAGAACGAATGATTTGCGGCACGACCATAACAATCGCGCGGGTGTACAATTGCCGGCATTGCGATTTCTTGCGTTATATAATTATCGCTTTCGCCCTTTCTCCCTGTCAGGTATTCCTTTTAAGGCATTGCGGTCTCTATACAAGATATCAAGGACTGTACGGAAAAAAAGTTATTACGGTACAATTGGAGAATTAGAACTGTTCGTAACAACATATGCTGGCCAATTCTGATGGTGGACACGTTATTGGGGGTGCACGGACAGTGACGAACAGAACTTACGAATCAAAGTTTTTTGCGAGTTTGGTGCCCGGACCAGGTAGGAATGAATCCTGTTGCGTTTCAGTTCAAACTTGAGCTAATGATCTAGTATGATCAACCTTCCCATGGGGATACTCTTTAAGACTGCTCGTTGCTGGGCCTGTAGGTTCATATACCTCGTAGTAATTAGCGAGCGCGAAATGGCGAAAGCGACAGGAATGCAATCTCGTAGACAAGACGAACGCTCACTTCCAACTATTTTTTGACGCATCCATAAGGTGTACAAATTGAAGTGTTCACTGTACAGGAGAGATAACTTAAGCTTTTACGCTAATCTTTAAGCTATATTCTCATTAAAGTATCCAGTAATATTGCTTCCGAATATCATTTTTGCTTCATTAACTTTTGTCTGCAATTTAATCATAAATAATTAATCCCCCGATGCTTCATATTGCATCTTTTGTCCTAGATGGATGAAGTGCTATTTCGTCATTGCGAGCGAACATAAAACGCTATCTGGATGCCGTCATTGTGTGATGTATGTTTGCAGTTCTTTTCCGCGGCTCCTCAAGTTACACTTCTGTAGGGGTTTTTTTTTTTGCAGTCAGTTTCCTAAATCACTAATAAGAATAAAAAAAAAAGCAGTCATTAAGATTGCTCGTTGCTGGGCCAGTTTGTTCATGTCCACTGAAAAT
The DNA here is from genome assembly GCF_038994185.2 of Dermacentor albipictus. Taxonomy (NCBI): domain Eukaryota; kingdom Metazoa; phylum Arthropoda; class Arachnida; order Ixodida; family Ixodidae; genus Dermacentor; species Dermacentor albipictus. The sequence goes on from NC_091822.1 coordinate 160,284,461, forward strand.
TACCGAAATGGTGTATGTTTCGTCTACGCGTTTCCAACCCTGTCTTCGTCTCCATTTCGCACTCGACAATCTATTCAATGGCTGCCTCTTAATTAGTTGCATCTCTCGAACACCACAGTCTGCGAGCGCGCGTGCTTGCACGAGGGCACCTTTAACGTTCATCTTTCTTCGATTTGCCAATTGCAGCAGTCCTTTTCTTATACACGTGTACTTTCTTGTCCCTCTCGAACCAGAGCCCGCGCCAATCGAAGCTGGAGAAGGCGGACATCCTCGAGATGACCGTGTGCCACCTGCAGGCCCTGCACCGGCAGCGGAGAACAGGTGCGTACGGCAGTCCAACGTATATACAACGAACGCCTCGATAGCGAATGCCTGTATAACGAAATTACTGGTATAACGAAATTACTGGTATAACGAAATTACCGGTATAACGAACTGGGAATAATTCTGTCCCGGTTCTATAGTAAGTGGTGCGGTGCGCTACTTTCATAACGAAGTGACCTGTATAACGAATGATTTCGGAGGCACCAAGTCCCTCCTTATAAAGAAGAATTCGGCTGTAGCCCGCAACTCGTGAAGCGAACTCTCGAATAGATGAGAGCAACCTCCAGCTCTGAAACCTCTTGGATTTCGTCATGCAAGATAGGCCCGCGTAGTGCAGATCGACACTCGCTATTGCAGCCGCTTGGCCCATGTGAAGGAAATATGTTATGTGTATAAACGAAAGGAAAAACAAAAAGAAGCAGAAAAGAAAAGGAAATTCTGTCGTGGTGACTTACGAGACGGTATTTCAAGTTAGGTTCCAGTGGGGCTCCTGCAGCGAAATTTTCGAATTGAATCAAATACAGAATATTTCTAGTTTAAAAACGATTACAGTGTCTTACGTGCCAAAACCACGATCTGATTATGAGGCACGCCGTAGTGGGGGACTCCGAAAATTTGGACCAGCTGGGCTTCTTTAACGTACACCTAAACCTAAGCACACGGGCGTTTCTGCATTTCGTCCCCATCGCAATGCGGCCTCCGTAGCCGGGATCCGACATTTCCAATTTCTAAACAAAGGGAAATACAGAGGTTGCCTGAGCCCGTTTCAGAAAAAAATAAAGGGGTGGATGACCCGGGAAGATGATGACGTATGATATCTAGCGAACTATCTCATGCGATCCTTCGTTATGCTACCATGCACGCGATCGTTGCAGCGACCACACGTGAGCGCAGCGAAAGAAAACAAAAAAGATGCCTAGTTTTTTATTTTTTTTTTTCATCTCACGTATCCTTGCTATTACACAGTGTCAGCAGACATTGCTATGTGTCAGGACGCCACTATATAACGTCGATGACGCCGGGTTCGCGGCATGTCGAAGCTAACTTTAATATCAAATTAAAAATAGAAAGCCGGAAGATCCCACGCCATGTGGGAATCGATGTTATGCGAAGCAGTGCGCGAGGAGCCTGCCAAGTTAATGAAACGACCACGACAGCACCAAGACGAAGGTGGCTGTTTCGTGTCCTACATGACACGCAGGTCATGGTGTTCATGTCATGACCTATCATTTGCGTTCGTCGTACACTCTTCTCATACAAAGCCAATTTTGGTATGCATACCAAGTTAACGAAATGACCATGAGAACACCAAGACGTAGGCGGCTATAGATGGATAGATAGATACTGTCAAAGTGGCAAATGTTCGCCAAGAAATGCTTCGCATTTAATACCTTGTAAGTATTTCAGACCCTTCTCACTTGAAATAATGGTATCTTCAACTGGTCGCCTGTATGCCGAGAAGCAGAGTCGGGTAGATCGGTTGTTTCCCGAGCTCAAAGGTAGAGGACAAGCGCGCAAGCCGAACGTGCGACTCGCTCTCGGAGGAGGAAATTGCTGATGCGAAACCACGTGACTACTGCCAACGTCCGATGTTTCGCCAATCCAAAGCTCCCGGCGCTGCCGGAAAAACCGGTGGACGTGCCGGCGGGACGAACGTTCGTCGAAACGCCACCATACAGTGGCCTAGGTTGCCAAGGTTACGGTGGGCCGTCGCCAACAGCAGCGACGCGGCGCTGCGATGACGTTTCAATCTCGATGTCATCTCCGACGACAGGGCTCGGAGCGCCTCGGAGCGCTCCAAGATAGAGGAGAGCAATCGAGAAGAACCAGCCGAACGCAGGGCGCGCACCCTCTTTCAACCAGCCGAAGACAACGCCGCTCGCGAGAGCGCTCCAGAGTGCTCAGAAACGACCAGCCGAAGATAGCATAAGTGTGATTACCTTTAAGTGCGACAAGCATATAGTATAGAGCTTCTGCAATGTCTAAAGTACGTGTCAGTAAACCAACCTAACAACTATCATTTCGCGCAAATCGGTATACTTCGCCGTACACTTCCAGTTCCGATATACTCGCGACCAGTCTGCAAACTGATGCAGTGCTTACCGTTACCGTTGCTTTAACGATTGTTGGCTCCTCGGTCGCAGCTCGTCTTCTAGACGACCCGGAGGTCCGGCAGAAGTTCCGCGCGGGCTTCGAAGAGTGCATCCTGGAGATTCGCCGTTTCCTCTGCTCGCTGGCCGAGCAGCACCAGGCGCCGCCCGGCGGCTGCTGCGACCCCGTGGCAGCCCGCGAGCGCATCCTGGGACACCTGCAACGACGGGCCAGGGAGATACGGGACCCCGACGGCGCCCTCGCGCAGTGCACCTCGACTGCGGCCGGCCCGGACACCGCCATCGATCCCCCGGCACGGCCTTCGAGGCGACCCGCTCACAGTGAAGCCGCCACGCCAGGTATACGCTGCTTCAGTGGCGTAGCAACAGGGGTGGGTGGGGGGGGGGGGGGGGGGGGCGTGGGCCCTGGGTGCAAGGGGCCAGTGAGGGAGGGGGGAGGGGGGGGTGTCATATACGTCTGAAGACACCCATCTTTCCGCCGGCTACACCCAGCGGGGGGGCAGGAGACCTAAGGGCCCCGGGTGCCACGTGACCTAGCTACGCCACTGCGCTGCTTTTGCCTTTCTCTACCGCTAGTGGCACAACGTCCTGTATAGAGCGCTTTAGCGTAACACCCCTGCCGTGGCAGCTCAGTGGCTGTGACGTTCTGCTGCTGACCTCGAGGTCGCCGGTTCGATTCCCGACACGACGGCCGCACTTCGATGGGGGGGCGAGATGCAGGAACGCTCGTGTGCTTAGATTTACAGGGGGACATGTTTAGAGAACTCCGGGCGGTCAGAATTAATCAGGAGCCTTCCACTGAGTTGCGCATGGGACTTTACATACCATGAATCAATCAAACGTTAAATTTTAAGATTTTACGTGTCAAAACCACGATCGGATTCTGAGGCACGCCTTAGTGGGGGCGAATTCCGGATTAATCTTGACCACCTGGGGTTCTTTAACGTGCACCCAACGCAAGGTACACGAGCCTTCTCGCATTTCACCCGTATCGACATGCGGGCACCACGGCGGGGAGTGAGACTATAGAAGCAATGAGAATGGAGCGGCGAGTTTGTGCGAATTCATGATGACTAAGCAACGTAAGGGAAGCACGAGGGAGGTAAAGGACAGGCGAAGGCACCTGTCAATCAAAGCCGCGACCTCGTGCTTAGCAATGCTATGTGCCATAGCCACTAAACGACCATGGCGGACACATCAATCAATCAATCAATCAATCAATCAATCAATCAATCAATCGTTAGCATAACGCTATATCGCTATCGGTCAAGTCACCTACCAGCTTCATGAGCAGAGCTAGCGGGTACCAGCCGCGTGCGTTGCGCGCATTAGCTAAACCACATTGAAGGACTCTGGCTAAACGTAGCACGCGCACAGGTGGCAGATGGCCGGGGACGGTAGCGGTAGCAAAAGGCGGACAAACGACCCCATAGCGCTCGACTTCACCTCTATCAGATTTTACATCACTGTACCTCATTTCATAAGGTTGAGGTCATTCTGGCGACCTAACCTCACTTTGTGAGGTTCTATTCAGGGAGAAGCCAAGCCTGGCGATATATCTGTAAGCGGTAGCGTTACGGTAGAACACTCAGAACTAATCTAACCTAATACGAGTGGAACGTATGCAAGTTGGAAATAGCCCGCTTCATTACGCGCTATGGCTGCATGTCGTTTCTTCTTCTCGCGCGTTTCAATCTATTGATCTATTGAGTGCACTCTATCATTTGTGATTACAGTGGTGACAATGTCATAACACTGTATACCAGCGCTCATACACTCTCGTTCCCGAAACGCGTGCGCACGCAGAGTCGAGCCACAGCTCCCTGGACACGACGGCCTCGAGCGACGAGCTGGCCTCGGAGACGTCGTCCTCGAGGTCTCCCTCGCCGTCGGACGTCTTCGTGTCCCACGCGGACGTGCGCCTGCGGCCCAAAAGGCTGCGCAACGGGGACCTGGTGCTCGTGCTGCCGCGCGACCTGGTCGCCAGCGCCAGGATCGTCACCGCCGCCGCTGCCGCCGCTGAATCCGACGTCAAGCCCCCGCCCCTGCCGCCGCGGCCCTCGACGTCCGGCACGGACGTCGCGGAGGTTCCCGCAGCGTCGACGTCACCGGACGTCGTGGTCTCGTCGTCCACGACTGCGGTGGCCGAAGAACCGTTCGCGCCTCCTGCTCCTTTACCACCTGTCTCCTCGTCACCAACGTCTTCTTCCTCTGGTGCTGCTGCTTCTGCTTTGCTGGTGCCCGCGTCTGGTGTCGAAGTGACGTCGCACGATGACGTCTGGAGGCCTTGGTGACGAATCCCCACGCTGCCGCGTCTGTCGGGAACGCGGCGCTTAATTTGTTTGATAAGCCGTGGAAACTGACGAGTTCCGTTTCGTCGACGAAGACGTGGACCCACTGCGCGTGGTGCGCTGTGTAAACGCGGAGACAAGCGTACTGAACACTTCGTCAAGCACGGCATGCGTGCCTCCTCTCACGTGGCCTTTTCGTGGCGTCGTCGACGCGTAAGTCACAAAGAGTCACAAAGTGCCCTGATGAATCCGAGTCCGACGGGGAACGAACAATGTCTCTTTCTGTCGCGGAAGGTGTGTGTGGTTGGGATTCGTCGGGGTCGCCGCATCTACTGAAATTTGAAGAATGAATCAGTCCTCCGAAATGCCGGGGTTTAAGCTCGCGCAAGTCGGTATACATCTGATGCATTTTTTTTTTATTTGTTTTAGCGCGTCCGATAGCCTTGGCTGGTTTAAACGAAATCAGGGCTCGTATTCGCAACAAAAATCTCCTGTGCTGTATTTGTTCATAAGAGAAAATTCCAGTCAATTCTTATGCTCAGCATATCATTAGCGAAGGTGCTCCACCAATGGCAAAGAGCACTACGAACTGAAAGCTGTGTGTATACGGGCCGAGTTTGTGTCAAGACAGGGATGCCTATTTACATGCCGGTCATCAAATCTATAGTTCTGCCGACCTAAATGGTGCGCTTCCTGAGATGGATTTTCAGTGAAACTAGATTGGCACATATTCGTCTTTGGTTCGAGCGCTCCGTCAATTATAATTTGGTACTTCATGGCGACTTGATCCACAGAGCACGCGATCCGGTACACAATCCTGCTGCTGTTCTGCTGTTTCTGTACCTCCATGTCATTTCAACTACCCCTTCTATGGCACTCATAGTGTGGAAAAACTGTCGTTGACGAAAGTGGCAACAGTATAAATACCATCAAAGAAATCGCTGCAATATTTTCTTTATTTCAGGTTACACAAAAGTCCGTTCCATTGTTAAACTTACATTTTTTTTTTATTTGGGCGGAATTAGTCTTTGCAAGCAGACATTCCACTATAGGAACTCTCCGAGATCGTAGCACCGCACGGAAACACCGTCATTAGCCTTCGTGTAATCTCTCAGCCAAAGGAAGAGATGAAGCGAAATGGTCTGGAATGATAGCCACAACCAAGCAGGGAAACGCATTATTTTTTTACGCGTCGCTGTGCCTTATGTGCCGAGTGCCATTTGTTTGCGAGTGCCTTTCACTTTGCTTGCGTCACAATATGTTGAGTAAGAGGAAATAAAAGTAGCGAGCTCTTAAAATGTACATCGTAGCAGTGGCGTAGCCTGGGGGGTGGGAGCAGGCACAATCGCATGCGCCTGACCCTCCCCTCCCCCCCCTCCGACAGAAAATTTCTGGCCACGCCACTGCATCGCAGTCAGAAACCGTTGTTTGCGCTCTTAAACGTCTCGTGGTGTTGATACATCGAGGGAAAAAAAAGAACGCGTTCAGCCTTTCAGTTGTCGTCAAATGTGCGTGTGTATAAGCGAGCCTTCAAACTATACCTCTTATAAGTATTGCCATTTTCGGGGCGTGTTGATAAACTGACATTGAAAGCATATTTAGCGCCAGCGAACAAGGACAGAAGGGAGACGACAGGAAGCGCATTGTGGTGTCGTCTCCCTTCTGTCCCTGTTCGCTGGCGCTAAATGTGCTTTCAATCTTTTATAAGTGAACGTATTACTGCTGTGTGTTACAAAGGTATAGAATTGCTGTTTCGTTCGACAGTTCAGAGAGAGAGAGACTGTGGGAAAAAAGTGTGTATGGGCGTTAATGTTTTCGCACTCTTGTATTTTCTTGCATAAGTTATACGTATTCGACTTACTGTCGACAGTGTCGCATGTGAGTTTCGCGTGTTGTTTGTATGCCGGAAACAGCGTTGCCCGATTTGTATGTATACGAGTGGATCGTGTAATAAAGAACCTCCGCTATTACGCGACTGCCGTAAAGCATGCCGTTGCAATTTTCTTTCACTTCTTTTTCTGGACCGGCAAATGCGCATTCACCTGCCTGTGCTTTACATATATATGCTTATGGCTGGCAGTCAGTGCATTCCCCTTTAGCTCCAAACAAAATGAATGAATGAATTTAATACCGGAAGGATGGCTGAAAGTAACTAAAATATCTTTAAGCGCTCTAGCCATGTTTTTTTTTTTTGCGTGGAACACTATACCAAACAAAATTTTGCGTGCCTATTCTATCTTGCGCAGACACACAGTTTCCAGTTGCAGCTAGACAGATGTGTTGGCTGGCTATTGGACACGTCACGATTTAACATAAAACACGGCACCTCATTAGAAGAAAACTCAGATGTTCTTCACGTTTGTTCCCGTGCAAGGCCCTAGTCAAAACAGGCTGAGTATAGAAATGTTACTCCATTTTGTGCACTCTGCGTGCCTGGCTGAGGCTTAAGTTTAGTCGCTCTTCCGCTATTCTTGCAGGCCTTGAAGCCAGGGCCGGGATAATACCAGAAGTCTCACGAAATGCGTTTGAAATTCTTTAAATATAGCAAAGATATTATGTTTAAGTGCTTTTCTCTGGATAGCTTTTACCACAGAGGCGTACCGCTGAAAAATTACTCATAGTAGTAATTAGACAAGTAATTATGGGAATCAGACTAATTAACTTTGAAACCCAAGAAACAGCCCCGAGAACGGTCTCAATGGAAGGCTTGAAGCGTTCCACCCGAGGAGCTCATAACCGTTTCCGGAATTTAAAAAAAAAAAGTTTATGCTGCTCATTTTTACCGAGCAATGCATTACTGACAATTTCAGGCAAGAAAACGAAACTGAAGAGCCGTAGAACGCAAATGTCGCACCCTTGGTAGGCGCCCATGCCTGACGTGGCTGCCTGCGCGTCATCTCGTGCAAGCATGAAGTGAACGAGATCGAGGTTGATTGACATTTGCACTTTTTCGGTTCGGATTATACACTTCCGAGTATTCCATCGGAATAAATCGCAAGGTTTTCTTTTTGTTTTTGTTTTAAAGTTTATTCGTCGAATTTGCATAACTACTCGAGTAATCACTACATAGATCGAGTCATTTCCACATGACTCGATCTATTGAATGGCCCTTCAATTGATCCATGCCCCTTCCACGCCCCTTTTGCGGTAAAAGCATGCAGTCAAGAAGAAGTTCCGTTATCTCACCTTCCCTATTTCTAAGCAGTTTCGAACACATTTCGTGAAACACCCGGCATGCGTATACTATTCCAACTCCATTCCTAGCCGCGCTTGTTCAGTGGTTAGCAGGGCGCTTCACCCACGTTATGAATGGATTAAACCAGCAACACGTGTAAGGTAAGGTGATAAATATGACATACAATTGAGCGGAAGAAATCGCTACATTATAGACTGGCGCAGAATTCTCTTCTTGCCTCCCCCTCATAATGTGACAATAAAATTACGAGGGTAAGAACGACAAAGACGAAAACAACGGTGGTGACCCACTCTCAGCCATTAGATCCTCGTTAAAGGGCAACTCTGGTGATTTTTTGATGCCCACTGATTTTTGTGAAATTTTGATTGTATACACTCTCTTTTGCACCCTGATTATCTGTGCCAAGCAGTATGGCTGCAATTCATCTAGTTTTCTTGAAGATAAATGTTAAAGATTGATTGCGTTCCCAACTCATAACTTTCCACTGGTCCCCCTGCGTTTGTGACGTCAGAGACTACGCCGCCACCGTCGCTAAAATCTTCGCTGCTTATAGTTCGAAAAATATGTGATAGCTCCCTGTGTCGTCAGGAGAGACATCACCAGCTTTGCTTATTCGGCGTTAGCGCCACGTCAGGGGCGTAGCCAGGGGGGGGGGGGGGGCTTATGGGGCTTCAGCCCCCCCCCCCCCCCCCCGAAATTTTTTCGTGCTGTCCATGCACCGCCGACCAAAGCGACCCCCGGTGCCGGAAATCACTCTGGGTTTTGTCTAGAATGTGGATTTCGTGGATTTCGTGGCAACGCCCATGCACCGGGAGTAACATAACGCGAAGCAGTCCCATCCGAGCACAAAGTTTCAAGGGCGCTTTGATGGTGAGCGGGCTCGCCGCGGCATCTCAGTGAGGCCACGGAATCTATGGAGCGCATGGATATCAATTGCGAAACTTTATGGGTATAAATCTCATAAGCTCTTGATGTGAAAGGTGCATTGACATTTCCAAAGTTGTGCTTTAGATTTTCAGTTGCGGAACTTTGTGTGTTTAATGTTGTCATAAACATTTGACGCCAAAGGTCTATTGACTTTTCTAAAGTCTTACATCGGAACATACAACGAGACAAGCCAAATCAACACACTAGCAGACGAGTTGACAAAGCAGGCAGCGAGGTCCAATGAGACGAAGCGTTGGGGTGGTTCATTTGTGCCGTCATGTCACATAAAAAAATATCGACATTTTTTTAAACCTACGCCAGAACATCCATGTCAAGACACTAAAGCCAGCCAAAGTAACTACGTTCTTATTTATTTTTTCTACTTTGACTTTTATTCGCGAGGACAAATTGAGCCTCTTCAATTTTTTTTTCTTTTTTTTTTTTTTTTTTTTTTTTTTTTTGTTCTCGCTACCCTACCTGCGGGCTGCCAGAGCCAACCAGAGCGCATACGTCTTTCTCGTATGGCCCCGACCACCGTGCGGTGCACTTCGGTGCGCGTTCGGTTTGCTCTGGCCGAGTGGATTTTCACCTGACAGAGTTTTGGACGCTTCCTGGCTAGCAGACGAGAAAAAAAAAACAATGGTCGCTCGCCGCCATCACTGTGGGGACTCGAAGGATTGCACCGCGTTCCTTGAGCGAAAGCTTTCCGGAAAGTCTTGTTTCGCCGCTGTAGGATACTGAGCAGTATGCGTATGGTTCTCAGTCGACCAAGCGTCTCATGTTTTCTTCGGTATTCCTTCCGTAGCCCCATTAGGTGCCCGAAGTAGGCATTCGATTCTGGCCAACATACTTTCCTATGCGTTTTTTTTTTTATTTTGGTGCCTCCGCCTCACAGAAAAAAAAAAACATTGTTGCGGCGCAGCGAATTGTCGCAAGGTGAAAGTTCGAATTTGATACTTCTTTTGCGGAAAGTAATGGTCAATGGGACGCTTCAGTTTCCGGATACGTTTATTATATTATTGCGAAAGCAATTATATGGACACTCCAGGCGCATTCCTGCCGTCGCCGTCGCCCTCATGTTTCGTATAAAGTCCAAGGGTGATAAAATCGTGACCACGCGCTGCATGTTGTATGTGCGAGTAAAAGCGTAGGAGGGGAGGTGGAATGGGTGAGCCGACGATGGTGGCTCATTCTTGTGTGCGCAAAGGAGAAAAGCGGGGAGCAAGCGCGCCGCCTTCCGTCGCGCGCAATACATCGGGGGGAGTGGATGGAATGGGGGTGGAATCTAGGATTCTGTGAATCTATGATTGTGCAACATGTTTATTTGCCTTGTTTGACGCATTATATACAGTTACTTCTTCTTACATACATAGACTCATTGGAGACTTATACGTATACTTAAATATCTTGTTGCGAGGTTTTGCGTATACATGCAGTGAACTTTGTTTCCAGTGACACTTTTTTTTGTCCTTTATTAAGCCGTATTTTCGCATTTGTATATCCCATTGTATCTTTGAATTTCTAATGTACGAGGACGAGTCAAATGAAAGTGAGCCTACCCTAACCGCGCAATAATGGTTCGGTTCATTATCTGCGAGGCATGCGCGTAGGAGAACGGCATGTCTCATTCACAAAAGTGACACGCAGGTGTGAAAATAAATGTTCTTTAATGCTCTCATACACTGGGTTGAATATGGTTGCGTCACATAATGGACACTTCAAAAGTTGAACAGCTCGGTGTCGCGAAGTTTTTGACAGCTGAAGGTGTTTCCAAAACAGAAATTAATCACCATATGACTTCCGTGTACGTTGAACACTTCATTTCATTGACCACTGTGAAGCGTTGGAGCAAACGGTTCAAAGGACGTTGCAAAGACATTCCAAGACCGGGCCAAAACCATCGTGGCCATTGCATCTATACAAGAATGTAAGCACGGTTCTTGAATGACAAAGTTTCATTAACATATTTGTCCTCAACTTGTTCAGTTCATGGCCTTTTAATTTTTCATATCAGCGGCATGCACTGCTTTCCTGGTTTCGAACTGATATAGTTCTAAAGTTCGTGTGATATTTTCTTTACTTAATAAATAGACAAACAACATGGAAGCATTGACGTCAGTTATGTTGGGCACAATTTTTTGCACATACGAGTACACTATATTATGAAAAAAATACATATTTTACTTGTATTTACAGTGCGTAGCTTTCAAGAATTCGTTTGCAGCATCTTTGGCAATGACAATGCAGTTATTATTCATGTATTTGATCCTTCGATAAATTGTTTAAGAGGAAGCTTTAGCTCGGGCCCAATCCGACGCGGCCTATTCAAATACTTGTAAAACGCAGAAACGCTTTTCCGAGATAACCCTGCCAATCGCTTTTATTGAAGTTGGTTGCATTTGAGGGAGAAAGTTAAATCCTAGTTTCTGTTGGAAACAGAACTTCGATTTAGGCCCTGAATTTTGTTTAAAATATTTTGAAAAATTCGAAAGTTTGAAAAAATAGAAGCACGACGTTTACAAACTAATAGCTATGCATGAAGAACAGATATTGTGGTTCTGTAAACGGCATTTATTATAACAGTCAAAGCGGACAAGGTTGCTATGTCGATTTGTGTCTTATGTGAATTGGTTACGTTGTGTACAAGGGTTCTGCAAAAGCCGTATTTCCACAATATTAAATTTTTTTGAGATTCATGTGTAGCATATCTATTTTGTCCGCTGTAGATGCAATTCACAGAATTGTGATATCATTTTTTATTGTTGAGTCACGGAGTTTTAAACTTGATAGTTTCGTTTTCAGAAAATTTTTAATTTCGGCCAATTTTTAATAAATAATTGACCACCTAAAGGAAACATTCGAAACCAATAGTCACTAGAATTAAACTTTTTCTTTTAAATGCAACAAACCTCCTCAAATTTGGTGCAGTGGTTGCAGGGAAAAACTAATTCCCCTTCTACATGTACTTAAATAGGAGCACCCGAGCTAAAGCTGCCTCTTAAGGAGGAGGCTGAACTGCAACGTGCAGATATATATATATGTGTGTGTGTGTGTGTGTGTGTGTGTGTGTGTGTGTGTGTGTGTGTGTGTGTGTGTGTGTGTGTGTTGGGCCAGTGGCGTAGCCCCCCCCGAACAAAATTTCTGGCTACGCCACTGCGTCACGTGTACTGCGCGTTTAGCGCGCTTTCTGCGTGTTTACATTATGGTAGTGTACGACCTGACGTCATCGGCTGATCGTGACGTCATACGGAGCGCCTACCCGTTTCTGTTTGGGCATCTCGTTTGTCGGTTATATAAAACTGTCGACGAATTTCTAAGCAAATTGAACCACCCTACCGGTGACAGGACTGTCAATGCCATTTTAAAATGACAATATCCTAATATGCTTTGGAAAAGACGCCGGAGTTTCTCTTTAAGGCCTGTCTGTACCGAAGTGCCGAGAAACTGGCAACCTACGTTAGCGTCAAAAAACAACGAAAGAAAAGAAATGAAAAAAAAGAAAGAGAGAAAGTAAAAGAAGTAAACTGGAAAGGAGCCTTCTTGCGAAAGCGTTCGCTCCAAATCACGAACATAAATTTCAGCCACACGCGAGGTGGTACTCCGTTTTGCATTGTTTTTCGGCATGCGGAAGGGATAAGAAGACACCGCTTGACTTCTCTCTCTCTCTTACACGCACGCACGGACAGACACGCACGCACGGCAAAGGGCGGGTCGCACGTGCCTGGCGACGACGGGTCCCTTTCAGCGACAGGGTCGGAGCGGGTTTGCACGTGGCCTCGCGCGCGCGCAGAGGTCGTGCTGCCACGCCCCCACCTTCTCTGCGCTTACGCCGTTTGACTTTGCGCTTCGCGCGAGCCGAGACCGCAGCCGCCGCCACCCCGCCGTGTGACAGGCCGCCCGCGAGGAGCTCGTCGCGGTGTCGCGCACGTGTCCACCAGCTGTGTGTCACGTCGTTGTCCCGCGACCTGCTCGCTTTCTTTCCCCAGTGCCACGTGCAACCACCATTGCTCGGCATGTAAAAAATAAATAAATAAGTAACAAGCAACCAAGGAAACAAAGCAGGTGTTTGGACACGTGACTGAACTAGGAAAGAAGACGAGCACTTTGTGCTATCCTTTCTTGCCTTCTTCGCAGTCCCACCCAAAGGTTACTCTCTCTCCATCTATCTATCTATCTATCTATCTATCTATCTATCTATCTATCTATCTATCTATCTATCTATCTATCTATCTATCTATCTATCTATCTATCTATCTATCTATCTATCTATCTATCTATCTATCTATCTATCTATCTATCTATCTATCTATCTATCTATTTGTCTGTCTGTCTGTCTCTCTCTCTCTCTCTTTTTCTTCAAAGTTGCTTACAGTGTTTCCCCAAGTGACCCCGATTTCAACGGCTCCCAAGTTCGCCGCTGCTCGTTCCACTTCACGACCCTTAGCTAAAAAGGAGCCCACATATGGGACGAATCCGAGCCGACCGCGTGTCTGTAGGCTCGATATCCTTGCCCAAAACGCCCGTCTTTCGTCCGACACGCTCCCCGCCATCAACAACCCCTCCCCTTCCCCCCGCCTCTCAGAGATATTGCTCATAGGAGGGCAGACACGTGCCGCTGGCACGTGGCGAGAAGGCACTGAGGCGGAGTGCTGAGCATCTTTCGAGACGGAGCGATAGAGGAACCGCGTGATCCGGAATGCGGAAAAACGCCAGATTACAAATTAATTTCTGCCCCAATTGTAAAAGGTAAAGGCACCACATAAGCGGCATCGAAACGCTGACAAAGGTTCATCCGTTCTAGCGCACCTTGACACTAGACAATTGTCCCTCGAAACGATTTTCAAATGCCGCCGACAGAAGACATCGCAGCTGAAGGCGACGAAGGGACTACACTTCGGTTTTTGAAAGCGACGGAATTGGACAAGCACGTACCACGCAAGAGTGATGGACTCTAACGGACAATGTGTGTGGTGTGCTATGTGCTCTCTCTCTCCCTTCCCCATCTTTCTCCCCCCCCATCCCGCTCCCATGTGTAGGGTAGCAAACCGATTAAGCTAAACTGGTTAACCTCCCTGCCTTTCCTTCTCCACTTTTTTCCTTCCTGACAAAGGTCCCGCGACATCCGACTGGTCGAACAAGGGATGTCACTGGGCCGAACCAACGTTACGTCAGGACGTGGCAAAGAAAAGTCCCCTTGTCGAAACGTTGGCTCTATACAGCGTAATTCCTTGTTCTTCTACGGATCACATGAACTGAAGAAAAGACCGACATATGGGTATATTGGCATTGCGGTTATGAATACACAGGTAGGAATAACACATACGAACTCAAGATAGGCTAAAGAAAAAAAGCAGTAAGGAATAACTGACTAAGCGGAATTTCGGTGCCAATAGGCTTCTATAGTCTGTACAGAAGCAATTGCACATTAGTTCAAGCGGTCATTGTGGGGCTGTCACAGATTTATTCTTCAATTTTAGGCTGCAGCGTGCGTCTTAGATCGGAGAGAAAGAGAGATAGAGAGGGAGAGAGAGAGAGGGTGTGTGTGATTGTGAAGAGGGAGAGGCGCTATATCGCAGGATATGAAGAAACAGTGCACCACAGTGCGTTTCTTTACAGCTATATGTGCGCACAAAGACAGGACGTCGAACGAAGAAGGGACACACCATGCGCGAACTTCAACTGGCTTTTACTGTGACAGCGACATATATACAGTGAAAGCTCGTTAATTCGAACTTCAATAATTTGAATTTATGGATAATTCGAACTGTACGATTTGGTCCGGCCAAGCTCCAGAGAAGTCTATATATAAAAAAGTCCGTTAATTCGAACGAGAGAAGGTTCCCTCACGGATAATTCGAACTACGCTCGCCTGGCACACGGCCAGAGAAAAGCGCCTACTGCCTACACACAAGGTTTTATTGCCTCCGAAACGGAGAGAACGGCGAGAGAAGGCAAAATCGGAAAAAAATCTAACCGACGCGGGGTCAGCCAGAAGGCAGTGGCGGCTGCCGCCTCTCCGTTCTACATAATCTCCGAGACTTCTTGCCCGTTGCGAATCTCGGAGGCTTTGCAAATCTTGTACAGCTGCTAATGTTGTGCGGAGATGGCACGGCAAGCGCCAAAACACAGCGAATCAAGTACGTCGCAGCTGCGCTTGCAATCAAGAACCAACGAATCAGGGCCTTCGCCACCTTCACATGTTCAGCGTCTTTGTCTCGGCAGTCTTCATCGGTTGTGCACCTGTGTTTTCAGCTTAGGAGGTATCGGCCGTCGCGAATCATTGTGATAGTGTTAAGCCACGGCTAACGTTCGTTTCGGTGGACATCGGTGGTGTGGCACAGTCGGACCCAGAGCTTCGACTTGAAGATGGCGTGTGCCCGTGGCACACGCCATCACTTTCTGACACGCCAAATTTCTGACGTGCCCTACTGCTTCCAAATCGCAGTGTACTGTTGCTCTCCTTCACTTTCGTTAGTTCGAACTTTCGTTAATTCGAACTGAAGCGGCTTCCCCTTGCGGTTCGAATTAACGAGCTTTTACTGTATACGCTTCCACAATCAGGAAAAAATAGGAAGGCAAAAAAACAACATCAACAAACGTGCGAAACCTGCATAGCCACATGTGCCGGTGAAGCCAAAACTTGTCACTGTCATACCGTTTCACCATCCCCATAAACTTCACTTCTTTATCACTTAATGCTACAGACGAGGCACTCGCACACCTTTGATCATGCCAAAGAATCTATCTGGCCTTGACTATCTCCCTGGTTAACCGATTTATGTGAGAAAATAATATCGTGCATCTGTTAAAGATAGGATAATGACCATTGCATGACTTGCACTATTCCACCACGTGGCCTTCGATGCCTTGCTTTACCTTGCGACGATGTCCTGCCAGCCTCTCGTTTACGCATCGGCTTTCTCTTTCTCTTTTGTGCATGTGGTCAGCATCAAGAGAGACAATTTCCTATGTAAAGAGAAAAATAAAAGGATAACGAATTCGCCAAGGAAACGCCAAGAGTGTCAGGGCGCAAGTGATTGGGCAAGTGAAGTTATCAGTGAAAGCGTATGCGTAATTTTCGCCTCAACCGTACGCACTTATGGCGCGTGGAATTTCGCGGTATCGGTACTGTTCAAACTGCTGTCGTTGCTGGCGCCTGCCCGGCGCCGACCAAAACAAGCAGTGCTATTCCGGCAAAGATGTAGCTTGGCAACGAATTCTTTTGCGTCATTAGCCAATTTTACGTCCACTGCAGAACAAAGGCCTCTCCCAGCGATCTCCAAATGTCCGTGTCCTGGGCCAGCTCGCACCATCGCATGACTGCAAATTTCCTAATTTCACGACATCACTATGCTCCATCTCACAAGTCATTTGCAGCATTGTGGAAGCTGCAGGACTCCTTGACCAATAGAAAAGCCGCGAGTGTCCCTGGATATGTGTTCATCTGCGCCGCGTCGTCTACTAAGCGGCTGCTCTATTGGCGGTACACGACATGTATGCGCAAGTGTCCCAACACGTCGCCTATCGCATCAACGTATCATGCTCCAAGCAAAAACAGAATTTTCTACTCCGGCCAATAATCAGACAGTCACGCCCGGAACTATGTTCTGCTGCGCAAGGTTGTTGCCTGCGTACGCCTAGTACCTTCGGCATCGCTGCAAACGACTTGCGAGATGGAGTAGATAGATTCCTGCCGTAATCGACCGAGCTTCGCTTCCTTTGACACCAACGTTATAACTCTAGCAGACGCTCGGTTATCTACCCTGAATTACAAGGCCTGCCCAACTCTATTTCTCCCTCCTGAACAGGGTGTTTCACGTAACTTGTTCCAAGGATCTTAAAGCAAGTGGTTAGCCGCAGCTCAATGAAACCAACCACACATGGTTTGCCGTCATGTGGCGCTCTTTAGAGCTTCTTTTATTATATACCGCTTAATTAGTTAATTAACTAAGATGAATTATGCGAAATGTTTAGTGTTCACTTTAGGGCCATGTGCGTTTTGTTGCACGACCGATCAAATTTCCTGGGGCGACGTACATGCTACGTGGCGATTTTTTTTACGGCGTGTGGAGAAAGCCCGCGAAATATGAAATAAAACCACGTGACTGCGCTCGTGCGCTGTCGTATTGTTGTAAATTTG